>NC_064646.1:424004820-424304820 GCF_023864345.2 Schistocerca serialis cubense
TCACTTCTATACACGGCTGCACTCCATACAAACACTTTCAAAAAGGAATTCCTAATACACAAATCTATGTTCAGTGTAAACAAATTTCACTTCTTCAGAAACTGTTTTTCTTGCCACTCTCCCTACTTCGACCATCATCGGTTTTGCTTTCCAAATACCAAATCTCATTTCATACTTTAAGTGTCTCATTTCCTAATCCCATTCCCTCAGCATTACCTTATTTTTTTCGACTACATTACTTACAAACTGCACTCAAAAACGTGTGCTTAAAAGCAGTTTCTGGTGTTCAAGTCCATATATACACATTTTAGACGTGTATGTGTGAGGGTGCCTCTCCTGAAAACCGTCAGGCACCTTTACCTCAGCGTTTCAACAGATATTTGCAGTTTCGTTTCTTCATTGTGTACCTGGAGTTCGCCCCAATAAATTTTGCTCGTAACGTCATTCATGCGACCGCTAGTGTTGGCGGAAAGCGTCGGTTTGCTTCCCGTTACAAACAAAACGATTTTTGAAACTTCCTGCCAGATTAAAACTGTGAGCCGGACCGAGACTCGAACTTGGGACCTTTGCCTTTCGCGGACAAGTGCTCTACCAAGTGAGCTACACAAACACGACTCTCGCCACATCTTCACAGCTTTACTTCCGCCAGTACCTCGTCTACTACCTTCCAAACTTTGCAGAACTTCTCATACCTGCGCACACACCACTGCAGAGTGAAAAGCTCATTCTGGAAACATTCCCAAGGCTGTGGATAAGCCATGTCTCCGCAATATCCTTTCTTTCAGGAGGGCTAGTTCTCTAGGTTCGTAGGAGAGCTTCTGTAAAGTTTGGAAAGTAGGAGACGAGGTACTGGCAGAAGTAAAACTGCGAGGACGGGGCGTGAGTAGTGCTTGGGTAACTCAGTTGGTTGAGCATTTGCCCTCGGAGGCAAGGTCCCGAGTTCGAGTCTCGGTCCGCACACAGTTTTAATCTGCCAGGAATTTTCGTATCAGCGCACACTCCGCTGTAGAGTGAAAATCTAATTCTGGAAAACTATTTTCAAAGCCCAATTTTACGTACCCACTCGATATAGTGGTCCCAGATTGGCCTAGTGCGACATTCGTTTTATCGATATGTGTTAACACTGGCAGTAAAGCACAGAGAATAACCAGTACTCCAGTGGTGACAGCGCGTCCTCGGCCAGCGCTGACCGCTACCGCCAAGCACGCAGCGTGACTGAGTCGCTGCTGCATAGCTGCTTACTCTTGGGGCTTTACTGTCCCTCTTAACACATATCGCTGCATCGATTGTCGCGTTAGACTAATGTGGGAGCACTCTATCGAATGGCTATGTAAAATTACAATTTAAAAATTATTTTATAAGTATTGGTAAACAAACCAGCGCTTCCTATCGTTCCTGGGCGTCGCCTGGAAGATGTGACTAGCAGTAACTGTTCGGGCTGATATCTGGCGAAATACCAAAGAAAAAATGCGACTGTTAGGAGAGACACCCTATATAAATGTACAATACAGGCATCTCGCTTAATGGAACTAACAGCCTACGGTGGTTTAATGGTTTCGTCACATCATTCATAAATTGTTCGATTGATACTTGTGTACTGTTAAAAGTCTGCGACCCTTGCAGCTCGGATTAATAAAAGAGATAGGGTATGTCGACCGCAGAGTGGCATTTCTCGCCACGGGGCCGCGAGAGCTTTATGGTGGTGCTCAACAAATCGCAGTCTGTTTCACGAAGAAGTTCACTAGAGAAGTTCCAGGAAAGTCGGGTAGACTATTACTCCCTATTATACAGGGCCATCGGATATTCTAAGACTTGTAGACGAAAGTGAGTGCATAATATTTTGAACACTGTGTCCGGAAACGAATGGTTTCCGTGCTACAGCAGTTTGAAAACATATTTTCCGAATATGTAAGCTACCGATTAGTCATAGAGGGGGGAGGGGGTACTTACAATGGATCGGATATCATTTGAGTAAGGAAATGAAACACCCACAGGCGTCCTTATGATCTTATTTATTGTGTAGTATCAGTTTCGGCGCTTCAGTGCCTCACCTTCAGGCTGATGGTTCAAATGGCTCTGAGCACTATGCGACAACTTCTGAGGTCATCAGTCGCCTAGAACTCAGAACTTATCAAACCTATCTAAGCTAAGGACATCACATACATCCATGCCCGAGGCAGGATTCGAACCTGCGACCGTAGCGGTCGCTCGGCTCCAGAATGTAGCGCCTAGAACCGCACAGCCACTCCGGCCGTCTTCAGGCTGACGTTGAAGAGGTTATCACGATCTGTATATACGTTGCCTTAGTGGCCACATGGTGACAACCCCTTCAGCATCAACTAGGGCCCTGAAGGTGGATCACTGAAGCGGCGAAGCTGATAGGTACACAATACATAGGATCATATGGACGGTTGTAGGCGTTTCATTTTCATACAATAGTGAACGGTCATGGTAGCCAGGACCTCCAGTCAAAAGAATGGACATACAGAAACTTGATATCATTGGACGTCTGACCTGGTTTGAAGCTCATTCAAGTGTCTTTGAGTGTTAGAGCAACATGGCTAAGTAAACGATTGCACCGACATGATCCTTGTGTGTGGCGAAGATCACGTAATGGAAGATCAGCTCGGTGCCTTTATCAGGAACATTATCCACAACCTCCGACTCCTTCGTATACCATTTTAGCCACAATTACGCAACGGCTTCGAAGAAGGGGTACCTCTACCATCAGCAAGGGTGACTGTGGAGCTCGAAGGAGACGCCGTACACCCAAATTGGAAGAGGCCATACTTCATCACGTTGAAGAGAACCCATGAATGAGTACTCGAGCAATTGTGCGTGCGATGGAAGTTGCTCCCAGCACAGTCTGGTATGTTAAATGGTAAATTACTTGTAAAAGTGATTGCGTTACAAACATGTTTTCAAATGATGGTAGCAGGGAACCGGTACGCTGTAGCGCATGCCTTCCTTTTCAGAATATTATGTTCACACTTCCCTCTACACGTCCTAGAATTTTGTAACGGGAATTTCCAAACACACTATATACGTATCCCGCAAGCAGCACGAGGAGAAAGTCTGGTGTAAATTTAATCCCAGTCTTCCTTACCATGCACCAGTCACGAATGGAAGAGGGAAACGGAGAAATGATAGCGGTAACAGAGGTAACCTACAAAAAGCACCTGATGGCGGTTTGCGATTCTAAATCCTATAAAGTAGTTGTGGCCTCAGTGAGTGGTAACAGCAAGTTCAAATTGATCTGAGCACTATGGGACTTAACTTCTGAGGTCATGTCCCCTAGGACTTAGAACTACACTACTGGCCATTAAAATTGCTACACAACGAACATGCTGTGATATGCAAATGATTGACTTTTCAGAGCATTCACACAAGGTTGGCGCCGCTGGCGACACCTACAACGTGCTGACATGAGGAAAGTTTCCAACCGATTACTCATACACATACAGCAGTTGACCGGCGTTGCCTGGTGAAACGTTGTTGTGATGCCTCGTGTAAGGAGGAGAAATGCGTACCATCACGTTTACAACTTTGATAAAGGTCGGATTGTAGCCTATCGCGATTGCGGTTCATCGTATCGCGACATTGCTGCTCGCGTTGGTCGAGATCCAATGACTGTTAACAGAATATGAAATCGGTGGGTTCAGGAGAGTAATACGGAACGCCGTGTTGGATCCCAACGGCCTCGTATCACGAGCAGTCGAGATGACAGGCATCTTATCCGCATGGCTGTAACGGATCGTGCAGCCACGTCTCGATCCCTGAGTCAACAAATGGGAACTTTTGCAAGACAACAGTCATCTGCACGAACAGTTCGACGACGTTTGCAACAGCATAGACTATCAGTTCGTAGACCATGGCTGCGGTTACCCTTGACGCTGCATCACAGACAGGAGCGCCTGCGACGGTGTACTCGACGACGAACCTGGGTGCACGACTGGCAAAACGTCATTTTTTCGGATGAATCCAGGTTCTGTTTACAGTATCATGATGGTCTTCATCCGTGTTTGGCGAAATCACGGTGACCGCACATTGCAAGCATCTATTCGTCATTGCGATACTGGGGTATCACCCGGCGTGATGGTATAAGGTGCCATTAGTTACACGTCTCGGTCAACTCTTGTTCGCATTGACGGCACTTTGAACAGTGGACGTTACTTTTCAGATGTGTTGCGACCCATGACTCTACCCTTCATTCGATCCCTGTGAAACCCTACATTTAAGCAGGATAACGCACGACCGCATGTTGCGGGTCCTGTACGGGCCTTTCTGGACACAGAAAATGTTCGACTGCTGCGCTGGCCAGCACATTCTCCAGATCTCTCACCAACTGAAAACGTCTGGTCAATGGTGGCCGAGCAACTGGTTGGTCACAATACGCCAGTCACTATTCATGATGAACTGTGGTATCGTGTTGAAGCTGCATGGGCAGCTGTACCTGTACACGCCATCCAAGCTCTGTTTGATTCAATGCCCAGGCGTATCAGGGCAGTTATTACTGCCAGAGGTGGTTGTTCTGGGTATGATTTGTCAGTATCTGTAAACCCAAATTGCGTGAAAATGTAATCACATGTCACTTCTAGTATAATATATTTGTCCAATGAATACCCGTTTATCATTTGCATTTCTTCTTGGTGTAGCAATTTTAATGGCCAGTAGTGTACTTAAACCTAACTAACCTAAAGACATCACACACATCCATGCCCGAGGCAGAATTCGAACCTGCGTCCATAGCGGTCGCGCTGTTCCAGACTGTAGCGCCTCGAACCGGTCGGCCACCGCGGCCAGCGGTCAGCAGCAGGGTGACGGCTTGCTGGGCAGCAGACGTGTCCTGTCCTACCGCTGCTGGACGGCGGTTGTCGGAGCCAGACAGAGGAGCGCAATCTCGTCGAGTTTGCCCGGACAGAGCAAACAGCCGATACGAGCTTTTCTGTCCTTTTTGAACGAAATAGCGTCGAAATGAGGGCGCGGTTAGTGACGCGGCCCTGCCGGCGCCTCCTGGGCACTTCCATTGTCAGTGGGCGGCAGCGGAGGCTATTTTATGACACGTAGCGCGGCAATAAGCTCGCCGTATGGAGGCCAGTGGGAAAAGGGCCATCTGCGAGGGGCGTAAACTCGCTGACATACGCCACCGCCGCGTCGATCCGCTCTCGAACAGTCGCGGAGGGTGTATTTTCTCAGAGCAATGAGGCCTCTGTTGAAACCTCGGTGCCCTGCGAGGCCGTGGTCGAAGCGTAAAAACCGTTCACCGTTTCATCCACGCGATCCAACGGGTACGAGGTTTCTAGATTGTCACAGACATAGATAAGACATCATCCGGAACACGAACAATCACGTGACATAATCTTCTCCATTACTTGTGAAGGACAATTTTATTGTCGGATCCGTGAATGGGAAAGAGTCTGTTTTGGAAGTATATGTTTGATAGCTACGCTTTGTATTCGTTTTGTTTATTTATCTTTCGATATTTGTTACTAATCGGTATCGCAACCCCAATCTCAAGCACTTCTCTATAGAAGTATTGAGACACATCAGATAAAAATTTTGCTAAATTATAATAGCGTTATCGTACCGCCGTTCTTTTTATGTAAGCAAGGTGTGAAGTGTGACAAATAGCTACTACGTGATGTGCCAGCAAATAGCAGCATTTCGACGGATTACTTGATAACGGGGCTGCTATCCCGACGCTATCAGCAAAGCGCGGAAGGTAAATAAATGTAACAGCCTATTTCCTAAAGAAATCACATAACACGTGACTAGCCCGTTGCGAGTGCATGTGATACGCATGACACTATGATATAGACACAAGGGAAAAAAAAATACTGCTTTGCTTAAAATTCGAGTACTCCGGGAAACAGAGGAGCAAAAACAGTGCCCACACGTACGCAGGAAGAACCCCTGTTGCCATTTGAACAAACAAGTGTTCTCATACGGTATTAAATAGGCAATTTCAAAACAATCTGCAAAAAAATTACAGAATATACAACATATGAAACACATATTTAAAGGAAAGTAAACTGCTCCATTTAGATATCGTTGTATTTCACGTTCTGATAAGGCTAACTTTACCCCCCATAAAAATATCTCCGTCTCCGTTTTCTCATCCCCTACGTGTTACTATCTTATTATTCTCAAAGGCGTGCCATTACATCCAGCTCGTCTACATCACCCTGCGGTTCCTCGCAAACTGAGTGAAATCAAACATCCACGACAATTCATACTTGCAAAACAAAAAGTATGGCTAGGTTTGTCCAAATTGAAGAAATACTTTTAAACGCAAAGCTCATATTGAACGAACACTGATCAGCGGAACAGCTTATGTGGAGTATGTCGACAACGTTGTTTTTATTTCTTTTTTTTTTAATAAAGAATTATGTTGAGATTTGGCTCTCGATTTTCATATTTTGTGTCACTATGCTTCACAAAAGTTCAATACGAAACCGAAGATGTAATAAAAATGTAAGAAATTATGTTTCTTATTAAAAGTAGAAACGGATTTATGTTGATCGCTCAAATATTTGTCCTACACTTTGTAACGGCTCTCAACCACATTTCATTTGAAAGCTAGTCTATTCGTTTCCCACTAGTATCTTTATTTTTAGTAATGACGATTCAAATTTCGACCGAAAGGTCTTTTCAATTGTAACGTTTTGTCGAAAAATTTAAACGTGCTCTGGAAAGTATAAAAATTTGCAGTAAACAGCACATGACTGTGGACCCAACATCAGAAATAATATTGATATTGGTTGTCAGACAGTAAATTGATTTGTAAGTGGCTGCAAATGAAAGTTTCGAACCCTATTCTTACAAGAGAATAGAGTGTAAAAATTAATCATCATTTCGATCAGTTTCAAAACAAAATACGAACATTCAGATGAAACAAAGAAGATATTCATCAGAAATTAAATCTAATAAACTATATAAAACAAATAATTAGAGTGAATCGCTTGCTTTGACTTAACCGGTTAAATAAGATCTGTTCAAAAATGGTTCAAATGGCGCTAAGCACTATGGGACTCAACTGCTGAGGTCATTAGTCCCCTAGAACTTAGAACTAGTTAAACCTAACTAACCTAAGGACATCACAAACATCTATGCCCGATGCAGGATTCGAACCTGCGACCGTAGCGGTCTTGCGGTTCCAGACTGCAGCGCCTTTAACCGCACTGCCACTTCGGCCGGCAATAAGATCTGTAATCCTGTTCATATAGGAGAAGGACACCTTCCTCGTGGGTGGCTGCTGTTCCTCATTAGTTCTGGAATTCTTCCTTTTTGGCCATATTGTCAAGTCGTAACCGGCTCAATTCCAAATCCGAAAGCTGGGTTCTCAAAGAAGTAAAACACTTATCAGTGAAAGCACGTTTATTTTGAATACCAATGTACACCCAGAACAACTCCTGGACAAATATCCAATATTCCAGAACAAACAACGCATATTTCAGGAAACTTCCAAAAATGATAACTACTGAGTAACACATTATTACTCTTGGCCTGGTTTCAACAATAAGAATTACAGGGTCCTATGAATGGAACGAACATTCTAATGAATAAAATTAAGGATTTAGAGTAAATCGAAGAAGAAAATAGTGAGAAGTAGCAAATATGAGAAAAGCGAGAAAGTTGACATCGTGATCGAGGATTACTAAGTCGACGTTGCTAAGGAACTCTGCTTCATGGGCAGGAAAATAACCTTTGATGGACAGAGCAAAGAGGACGTAAAAAGCACACTAGTAATGGCTAAAAGGGGGCCAAGAGAGTGTATTAGTATCAACATATCACATAATTCGAAGAAAAATTTCTGAAAATGTCCGTCTGGAGCACAGCATTCCATTGTAGCGAAACATGGACTGTGAAGAAACCAGAACAGAAGAGAGTGGAACCATTTGGGATAAGGTGCGACAGGTGAATGTTGAAAATTAAGTGGATTGCTCAAGTAAGTAATCAAGAAGTTCTCCGCAGAGTCGGAGTAGAAAGAAATGTATTGAAAACACTGACAAGAAGAAGGAACAAGGTGTTTGGGTATCTGTTGAGACATCAGGGAATAACTCCCACGATATTTGAAGTAGCTCTAGGTTGTAAAACCTGTAGAGGATGACAGAGACAGAAATACGTCCAGAAAATAATTGAGAGCGTTTGTTGAATTGCTGCTCTGAAGCGGAAAAGTTGGCGAGGTAGAAGAATCCTCGGTGAGCTGCATCAAACCAGGAATACCTCTGATATCATGCTTAAATCTTTTACCTAAGAGGACTTATTACCTCATTTTTTGAGCCACCCCCGGAGATGTACACGTAGTCCAACACTTTACTTTCTGGAATTGTGCATGCCATAACAAATTCGAGGTTTGAGTTTGCTATGGCTGCCGCAGCCAGTGCATAACAAAAGCAGACGGATGTGCAGCAGCAAAGGCCCGTGATCGTCTCAGTATCCTGCCTCGTAGAAAACCACAATTGAAGAAGTTTGCGTCTCCCTCATACCCACTACGTATAAGGTGCCGTCCCTGTAAATACTCTGTTCAACAATTCCTGCGGCAGAGGTATTCATTCCACCGTGTACCGAGGCCGCATATACATCCAGATGACACGATGCTATGAATGCTGAGTCAGCAAAGGAAGCAATGCAGCCCGTGGAGAGAGGTAACGGCGAAGGAAGTGCGCCTTCTTAAAGCTGAACTGAGCTGTCTTATCTCCAGTGACCTTTCACCTTTCCAGAGAGAAGGTAATCTTCCACTACTTACCTGGACGGCATCCGAGTCAAAATAATTGAATCGCCTCTAGCGATAACAGCACTACTACTGTAATAGTCAGCGCTATTTGTATCAGTGTTATGATTAATATCAGTTTCGCTTATACGAGGGCTGTTCGGAAAGTAAGGAACGATACGTCTCGAAATAGAAACCACAGTGAAGATCAAAACAGTTTTATTTGCAACAGTTAGCTAAAACTTCCAGCTACTTATCTCCATAGTTTCCATAGTCGCCGGTCCGACTTAGACGTTTGTCGTAGCGTTGTACCAACTTCCAATACCTTCGTTATAAAAGGCAGCCGCCAATGCTTTGCGCCAATTCTCTACGCTGGCCTACAGCTCTTTGTCTGTGCCAAAATGTTGTCTTCACAGGCAGCGGTACATGTGAGCAGAGATGAAACTCAGAGGGAGACAGTTACGGGCTGTATTGTGTGTAATCAAACATTTCCAACCGAAAACGATGCAGGAGCATCTTCATTGCCCCTGCAGAATGCGGCTGAGAATTGTCTTGAAGAAGAAAACGCACGACAGTTATGTAATGTTGGCTGCATAGCTTCAGGTGAAATTTCTCACCAGACCGTCGTACTTGGCGGGAGACACTATTGTTCTAGGTACCTTTATGTGCTCCCTGTCTGCTCAGAACTAAAAAGAACGACGTAACGCGATCGATGGTCGTACTAGAGCCACTGCCCAACACACCTGTGCAAACCTTCATCGGATTTTCACTGTGGTTTCCATTTCGCGACGGATGGCTCCTTACTTTCCGAATAACACTCGTACTATAATTTAAAAGACTACAGTCCATTCAGTTCCATAAGCCTACAGTTATAAATTTTGATAGAATGAATAATGATTTGTATAAGTTTATTATGTCGGCTGTTGTGAAGAGAGAATAGAAAGAATTCTCTCTCTCTTTCGCTCTCTCTCTCTCTCTCTCTCTCTCTCTCTCTCTCTCTCTCTCTCTCTCTCTCTCTCTCTTTTCTTCTCCTTCAGACAATATGATGTGCTCTTAATGACTGAGCTGTCTACACACGCACATATCAGGACACCTTGCGGTGTGTGTGTGTATTGTGTGTGTATTGAACCGGGGACCAAGGAACGACGGAGATGCTTCATCCCACTGTAGCCCTCAGTGGTTCACAATCCCACAACAGGCCACAGCGGTCCACCCACACCACCGCCTCCCCACACCGAACCCAGGGTTGTTGTGGGGTTCGACCCCCAGTGGATCCCACCCTCCCCCCCTCCCCCCTCCCCCCGGGAACGTCTCATATCAGGATAGTGTAACCCTAAATGTTTGCGTGGTAGAGTAATTATGGTATACGCGTATGTGGAGACAGTGCACACCAATCGCCGACATAATGTAACTGAGGAGGAATAAGGGGAACCAGCCCGCATTCGCCGAGGCTGATGGAAAAGTGCCTTAAAAACCGTCCACAGGTTGGCCGGCACACCGGACCTCGACACTAATCCGCTGGGCAGATTCGTGCCCCGGGGACCAGCACGCCTTCCCGCTCGGGAAGCAGTGAGTTGGACCACGTGGTTAGCCGGGCGGGCTCTACTTTGGGGTACTAGGCGCTCTCTTGAAAGAAAGCAATGTTGTTCAGCCATTAACTAATCGTTCTTATTGGAAATACCATACAATGGGGATGTAGTTCTTTGCGCCTACTGTTCAATCTGTACACTGAAGAACCAGCGACGGTGATAAAATACATATTTAGGTGTGGCCTTAACATTCAGGGTGACAGCGTATCACCTATACTATTCCCTGATGACACTGCTATTCTCAGTCGAATGTTTAAATAGAACGCAGCCTAATGAGCACACACAAAGGATTGGTTCAAATGGTTCAAAATGGTTCAAATGGCTCTGAGCACTATGGGACTCAACTGCTGTGGTCATAAGTCCCCTAGAACTTAGAACTACTTAAACCTAACTAACCTAAGGACAGCACACAACACCCAGCCATCACGAGGCAGAGAAAATCCCTGACCCCGCCGGGAATCGAACCCGGGAACCCGGGCGTGGGAAGCGAGAACGCTACCGCACGACCACGAGATGCGGGCTCAAATGGTTCAAATGGCTCTGAGCACTTTGGGACTTAACATCTTAGGTCATCAGTCCCCTAGAACTTAGAACTACTTAAACCTAACTAACCTAAAGACATCACACACATCCATGCCCGAGACAGGATTGGAACCTGCGACCGTAGCAGTCCCGCCGTTCCGGACTGCAGCGCCTAGAACCGCAAGACAACCGCGGCCGGCACACAAAGGATTGAGGGCAAATACGGAAGTAATGAGGAGCAGCAGATATAAGATGAGCGACAACCGTAACATCAAAATTGCGGGCCAAGAAATAAACAAAGGTAACAGCTTCTGATACTTGGCCAAAGGAAGTCCATTAGTATCGATTCTGATTTTGGGAACACATTTCATAGAATGCGATTTAGGAGAATAGTACCGTTTTAAGATGTCGTGCTACAGGAGCACGATAAAAAATGAGGTAGTTATCATAAGAATCGTCTGAGAGACTAACGTGTGATAAACACTTACAAGAAGGAACAGGCTTATACAACTTGCTTGTTACATGAGAAAATCTGTAGAGGCTAGAAACTAAATGGCACGCCAGAGTGAAATACGTCCAACGAATAATGGAAAACGTACGGTGCAAGTAGTAGTCTGAGATTAAATGGATGGCACCGAAAAGGAAATCGTGTTGGCCCGGTCAGAAGACTGATGACATATAAAAAAGATATTTCAAAAATAATTGTATTTAGGGATCCAGGATTTCTCGGCGAATTTAATTGCTGAAATATTCTTGGGTTATCTTCATACGAAGTACGGCAAAGCGATGCCACAGTTTGGCTGATAACTGGAGAATATTTCAGTAGTTTATGAGAACATTTCTCTTGGAGAACAGAGGTTTTTCTTAATACTTTTAAATGAACATGCACGGTCTCGACCGCAAGAAATGTTTATTTTTGTGGTTACCGGCTTCGGTGAATTTCTGACGATTTTCAGACCTCGTACCATGACGGCAGGCGGTGAACGGAGCAGGCGTTACGAACGCAAGAGAATATTTCACCAATAATTATACTTGACAATTCTTCAAACATTTTACTCACCTATTTTTTCAGGGTGACACTGCTGCAACTAGTAGATCACAAGCTGTCTGCTCTTTAGTAATCTCTCGTGACTTCCTACGTTGGCCGGCAACTTCTTCCCTTATTGTTCACAGTACAGATGGGTGGGCTATCCGAACCGAGAATTTGGAGGAAGAGAGTCGAAACCTCTAGAGTCTTTTAAACTATTTCGAGACAAATTAAATAGTGCCGAATTCTCTCGAACGCCATTTGAAACAGAACAACAATTTCGTTACAGGTGTTGCCTACAAGAGCAGCGGTCAGGTGCTTTTAAACTTTTATTTGCAGTGATAAATGCGGATCATTTGTTTCGAATCTGTTTTTAGTTATATCTATTGATAAAGTACTGAGTATTCTATTATATATCATAGTCAGATACAGTCTGAAAAGTTTGTAACGTTGCTGCACGATAGACTGTGCTGAGAAAAAATGTTAATAAAAAGAATTCGATTCTTTGCGCCGTTTCGAGTTCTTAACATTGAAGTTAGCCAATCAGGCCGATGCGCACGCAAATTTAAGCGGCCTAAGAAGGTGTCACCAAACATGTTCTAAATGTGGGTTCCTAAAAGCAAATAAGAAAACGTTACAAAATCTGGACATGGGACGATAGTAGGGATCGAATCCGCGTCAAAGGCTGAGCTGTCTCGTGCGCTACCTCCTACGCTATGAGAACAAATGACACTAACTGTCTAAGGCAAACTTAATATTACTAGATTTCGTCTAATACGGAGAATAAAAATCTGCTGCTTACTTTCTGGTCCATGTTTGAGATAAAGGCTCGTAATATCCGCTTGCTAGACACATATTATGACATACTAGAAGAATGAAAAGCACGTCTGTAGAAATCAACAAGTGTTCTGCAAACAGAGGTCTTACGAAATTCAGCTCGCTCTGTTCCTCCATTGCTTTTTAGGTAACGGCGCTAAGATTGATGCCATTTTCCTTGACCTCAGGAAAGCATTTGACACGGTCTCACACCTCCATTTAGCGGGAGAAAATCCGGGCTTACGGAATGTCGGACCAGATGTGCGAATGAATACAAGATTTCCTTACAGGTAGGCCTCTCTCTGAACAGGACAATATCGTAAAGGCATTTTCCGGAGTACCCAAAGAAGTGAGGTAGAATCGTTACTGTCTACGAAGTACTTATATACAAATGATCTAGAAGCAAGCGTCCGAAGCCCTTTAAGAGTCTTTGCAGATGACACGTCTGTCTGCAAGAAAGTAGCAACGAAAGAAGTGTTGATTTGCAAAACTACCTGTTGAGGACTGATTAATGGTGCAGGCGTTGCAGTTGACCTTGAATGAAAATAAGTTCAATATAGTGTCACTGCAAATGCATTTGACACCCATATTGAACACACCTCCGCCTAACTCTATCTGTGTCTGCATCTTCCTCGCTCTACCTGTCCTCAGTCTCTAACCTTTATTTATCTCCTTCTCCCCACTCTGTCACTTCATCTCCTCCTCCTCCTCCTCCTTTACTTGGCCATCTCCTCTCTCTGACCATATCATCCACCTCGTTTCTTTTGACCACCTCCTTTTCCCTCTCTCCATCCACCTCCTTCCCTCTCCGTCTCTGCCTCCCCCTCTTCGTTTTCCAACTACCTCATATATCTCCCACTCTCCTCTCTGTCCATTTTCCCATCCCCTTGCTCTGTCCATCCCCTTTTCGATCCATCTCAACCTGCCTCAAACGGAGCTCATCTGCATATGCAGCCCCTGCAATGCAGTTAACTAAAGCAGGCCAATACTACTTCCACAACATGTTTCATGCATGGCAGACTTATCAGGTACTTCAAAATCATTTATTTGCCCCTTGACATACAGGCCAGCCTGCAAAGCAGGTCGATAAACCAGGTCGATACTACTTCAACACAGCTTGCCTGTCATTCTGAGCAGCCTACATGTTGGGGCCAGGAAAATTGTTTCTTAGTCAGAACATTAGCGTGCCCTGTAGAACAAGTTTCTTTGGCAGACAAATATTGTTCACACAAACATGCCTGTCGTGCAAGGCTGCCTATGTACCAGAAGCTGAAGGAGACACGTTTCTGCCCGTATTTAAACTCTTATTAGAGCGAGGAGTTTATAAATCCGACATTGCTGGTACTCGTGAGGATATTTCTGTGTCAAATTGGGCTGAAATCGATTCAGGGATTTAGAAACAATCCTGCACATACAAACACACACACACACACACACACACACACACACACACACATGTACTCTGCTTTATATGTACGAGGGTGAGTCAAATGAAAATCTTCAATTTGTAATAACAAATCGAAATTTCGCGCCGTTATCCTGTAAGTTGGTAAGCGTGCTACAAACAGCGTACAGTATGGCCTGTAGGTGGCAGCATAGTGCAGATGCACACATACCGTCGCACTATCTGTATCAAGATGGTCGCCTCACTTGCGACTTGCACCAGGGAAAAACAGCGTTGTGTTATTCGGTTTATCTGTAGTGAAGGTGTGAAACCTATTGAAATTCATCGAAGAATGAAGGTTCAGTACGATGATGCATGTTTGTCACAACACACACACATGTTTCCTACGAATGCAGTAGGAAGTTCGCAAATGGTGTGACTTCAGTGGAAGATGCTCCTCGTCCAGGTCAGACACAGTGAGTTGTGACTCCACAGAAAATTGCAGCAGTTGAAGCCATAGGGTAGGAAAACCGCCGAGTGACACTGAATAACATTGCAGCATGGGTCAGCACACCACATTGTGTATGATGTGCTCCAGTCTCACAAAGTATCTGCAAGATACTGGAGGACGGCAGCTCACCCCTGAAGTGAGAGAACGACGTGTTGATGCTTGTGAAGAACTCCTTAGGCGCTTTGAACGAAAAAGCGATGGCTTCCTTGCAAGTATCGCTACTGGGGACGAAACCTGGGTTCACTTCCACCAACCGGAAACGAAGATAGCGAGCAAGGAATGGTTCCATTCCTCATCACCAATACCAAAGAAGTTTCGAACAGAAAGAGGTTATGCTGACTCTCTTTTGGCACGGAAAAGGCGTCATTTTGGTGCATTACATGCCTAGAGGGACCACTGTCACCAGTGCATCATACATAGATCTCCTAAAAAACATTTGCGGCCTGAAATCAAATCAAAGCGACGTGGATTGCTGTCAGCACGTGTCCTTTTCCAACATGGCATTGCAAGGCCCCACACTGCCCGTACAACAGTTGCAACAATCACAAACCTGCATTTGGAGTGTCTTCTTCATGAACCATACTCGCCAGACCTTGCCCCAAGAGATTTCCACATGTCTGGACCACACCAAGACGCAATGGCAGGAAAGAAGTTCCTTTCTGATGAAGAGGTATGCCACGCGGTGCATGAGTGATTGCGCGGACCACCAAAATAATTTTTTTCTAAAGGAATTTGTGCACTTTGTAAGCGCTGGAGGACTTGCATTGAGTGTGGAGGACATTATGTTGGAAAGTGATACAGCTTTGTACCACTTGTGCACCATAAATAATATTTTAAAAAATATTTTACATTTTCATTTGACTCAGCCTCGTATTACAGTGTTTCGCTGTAGGTTCTTAATATTTTCATGAGTATTTCAAATGTCAAGTTGTTGAAAACTTTTGCTGAGTCGACAAAGCCTTTAGAAGTTCCTTAAATCATTATAGAAAATGAACTTTTTCTCAAAGCTGAGTGCATGTTTAGATAATACCATAGGCTGAGTCCCAGCACGACATGTAAGTTTAAAGCGCTAGAGAAGGTTGGTGGACACGATTTCCTCAGCAAAGCTGCCGAGTCGTTGTAGTTCAGTTTCGACTCTCACGCGATGCAGGCAGTGTAAAAAGAAGAATGAGACACGACGGCAGTTCTCGAGCGTGGAAGAGTTTGGAGAGTGCTCTGAGGGGTCAGCGCGGGTCATGGCGCGATATGTCGGCCGCTCGACGATAGTCAGTTCCAGCTGAGCGGCGACCGCTTTGATCGGCGGCCCGTGTCCATAGCGACAGCCCGCACGCCTCGCAGTGCAGAAGGGACGCCCAGGAAGCTGGAAAGGTCAGCCGTAGTCTAGTGTGTCCGGGCGTGCCACGGGCCACAAAGGACGGCGCCTAAGGCTCGGATGGATTCCGCCTGCGTACAGGCCAAGAAGGTATTCCTGTGAGCGAAATGTGCTAAGTCATCATACTGGTACATAAGTAGCGTTGGTATCAACAGCATTTAGCTTCAGTTACGTTCTAATTCTCAGAAAGTCAGTTGTAGGCTATAGTGAGATATGGATATGTACAAGAAACTAGGAGGAACAATGAGAATAGAAAGCCTGTAACAAAAGGCTCCGATTGCGAAAGGTAAAAGGAACGTGATCATTTGCCCCTACTCAGATGGGTCAAATGGCTCTGAACACTATGGGACTTAGCTTCTGAGGTCATCAGTCCCCTAGAACTTAGAACTACACAAACCTAACAAACCTAAGGGCATCACACACATCCATGCCCGAGGCAGGATTCGAACTTGCGACCGTAGCGGTCGCGCGGTTCCAGACTGTAGCGCCTAGAAACGCTCGGCCACTCCGGCCGGCATTTGCCCCTACTATTCGATCTGTATATAGAAGGAACAATGACGGAAACTAAGCATTCGGGGTGAAAGTATACCAATGACAACATTCACTGACGACATTGCTATCATCAGCAAAAGCGAGGAAGTAGTGCAGGACGTACTGAATTGAAAGGATGGTCTGCGAAGTACAGAATTGGTACTGAGAGTAAACCGAAGGAAGTTGAACGTAATGGGGCGTAGCAAAAATGAGATTGTCGATGCATTTAACATTAAAATTTATGACCTCGAAACTAGTGTATCTCTGGGTGACACATGATAGCTGTCAAGAGGATCTCTTGCTCAGTGGGGTAGCGCCACCTGTAGGTGGTTACAGCGGCGATTGCCTGGGGTGGGGAGGGAGGGGGCAGTCTGTTGTGCGCCTACGTCCAAGAATACAAAGGAAGTACATGTAAATTGCTGCTGGACTTTTTAGTATTATATGTGTACAGCTGAACTGTCTCGCGGGGAGATCTTCTGTGAATGGATATACGGCGTTCCAAGGAACAATAGGTAAAAGCGATGAGTTTCTTCTGCTAAATAAAGCGTTTTGTTTAATCTAAACAGTATTTGAATGTAACCTCTCTACAGGACTGTGGTTTTCATACTGACTTGTTGAGGTTTCCTGATAGAACTCGTGTGGTTCGGCTGGAACAAGGAAATTTGATCAGTGCTCGCAGGCAGCGTCTCCGGTTTGGTGGTGGCCTAGCTAGGCCATGTCGTTTGTGTTTATGGACTTCTTACCAATCACTATGGGTGTTGGGTGTTAATGTTGTTTGGGCCAATTGTGAGAAGTGATGTCCTAACATAAGTTTTACCTGTCGCTTCTTGTTAAACTGAATTAAATGTTGTTAAATGTTAGTCCTCGATCTGAGCGAGTCTTGTTTCGAGCCATATTCTCCTATATACAATAATTATTTTACAGAATACGATTTGTGGATTTTTTAATTTATACTGAGGAATGAATTACGAGATGGCACTGGATTATAATATCGATATCTACAGATGGGCTGGAAGGCATTTAATGGCAACAGGTGCTAATTACAGTCAATAAAATTCTTCTGGGTTTGAGGCGGTGTGGTCATCCGTAAAATTCCAACGTTTCGGCGACTGTTGCAAGACGCTTTCCTCAGGGTGTATTGCTAACTGCTGAATGAGCACTAGTTTGGATGCTTATATACTATGGAGGAGTGCTGTCACTGGATGTGAGGGTGAGGAGGTGCTAGTTAGTTCCACAAGAGCTGTAACCTTTTGTCTTGGCCAGTGCTACCACTGTTTGTTTTTTTGGATGACCTAGTCATTTTCTTACGTAACTTTCAGTTAAGTGACCGGTTCGGACGTCTTTTACCCTGTGCATGCACCCTCAGTGTACGGAGCTACTAGTATCTCTTGGTTCAAATGGCTCTGAGCACTATGGGACTTAGCTTCTGAGGTCATCAGTCCCCTAGAACTTAGAACTACTTAAACCTAACTAACCTAAGGACATCACACACACCCATGCCCTAGGCAGGATTCGAACCTGCGACCGTAGCGGTCGCGTGGTTCCAGATTTTAGCGCCTAGAACCGCTCAACCACTGCGGCCGGCACCAGTATCTCTCACCGTATTTATATAAATGGTTTTGCACTTTTCCATGGCAGATAAGCATTGTTGCTCAAAGACGTTTTACTATTAAACATTAAGTGTTTCATTAATAAATGTTATGAGCTTTTATTCCACACTTTAACAACGCAGACCTCTGTCGGTGCCACCCTGTGGAACAGATGTACTTCTCCTATAATTGCAAAATAACGTGTGACGGGCGAAGGTATGTGGACATAAAAAGCAGATTGGCACAGATAAAGTGGCTCAAAAGTGTCTGCTAGAATCAAATATAGGGCTTAATTTAAAGAAGAAATTTCTGAGAATGTAAATTTGGAAGACAGCGTTGTATGGCACTTTGACATGAACTGTGGGAAAACCGGAACAGAAGATAATCGAAGCGTTTGAGATTTGGCACTATCGACAAATGTTGCAAATTAGGTGGACTGATAAGATAAGGAATAAGGAGTTTCTCAACAGAATCGGCGAGAAAAGAATGTATATAACACACCGATAAGAAGAAGAGACAGGACCATAGGACAGGTGTTAACGCATCAGGTAATAAATTCCATGACTCTTCAAGAAGCAAAGAGGGCAGAAGTTATATCCAACAAATAATTAAGACCTTGAGTGTAAGTGCTGCGCTGAGGCGAAAAGATTCGCACAGTGGACGTAGTGATTGCTGGAATTGTGCCATCCGAATCGTACTGCGCCCGAATTATTAACGATTCTGCTCGCAAACGGACGTTAAACTCTGTCTTTCCTTCCATTGCATCATTATTAATCATGTGTGGCACGTATTTTCTGCACTGAAATATAGTCTACTGTAATCAACAGCGTTTATTTTCGAGAACAGTCAGCCATAAAGCGAGATTACCGGCGCCGTATCATCTCTGGCAATGCAACGCTTCAGCGGAGGATTAGCTCTTCTATCGCGAGATAACCTTTTCATCGAGCTGACAGCTCGTAGAGATAGCAGAACGTGTTGGCGATTGGAGACCGCCGTTCCTGAACCGCTGCGAGTTTGTGCACTCAGAATAATTAGACGATTACGTCTGCGGAAGAACGTTATGCTGCATGTAACTGAGACTAACAAGTGTGCGCGTTGCAAAATATGTCTTTGTTACTGATATATAAACTACAGAACAAACAACGGTTGACTTTTATCCTTTTCCATTTTGTCAACAGAAACAGAAATATCTAAATGTAATGGCAGTGAAATAATAACGAGGCAGATGGAAATAAATAAATAAACTCTTTATTATTTCAAAAGTAATCACTATAACTGCTCTACCACTTGTAAAAATTTCCACGATTCATACAACGAGACAGATGGAAATAAATAAATACTCTCTTTGTTATTTCAAAAGTAAACACCATAACTGCTCTACCCACTTGTAAAAATTCGCGCGATTCATACAACCTTCACCATAAAGTTAGTCCTTCTGCAGTATATATTCACTGATTTCTCGCCTTCACCAAGTACGAATAACAGAACGTTGATAAACTTATGTGGACATTTCAAATGGACTCGCCATCTTGAAATGTAGTTTTGGATAGGTATGTGTGTTGTCCATAGCGTAAATTAGTTTAAATTAGAATAAGTAGTGTGTAGGCTTAGTGATCGATGACCTTAGCAGTTTGGTCCCATAAGGCCTTACCATAAATTTCCAAATGTTTTCTTGAGGTTATAAACAAAACAATGGTGATACATCAGCTGATCAGGACTCATCCCAACGATGCCAACTTAAAGCCATAAAAGTACCAAACTTGACCTACTAACAGTTTTTCCCCCAGACCAATTAGTCTCTTTGATTATTGGATGACCATCGTATTTAACTGACTGTACAGGGTGATTCAAAAAGAAGGCAAACTAGAAAAAATGGAAACACATTGTTCATGTCACTGGATAGAGGGAGATGCAGTGCCGTTTGTTTGTAGCAACATTGCGACTACTTCACAGCAGAAATAATTTTGTGTGTTGGAATTTGCCCGAAGTCATTCCACTATTCTAGTGCATCGTGCATTCTGCCGTCGATTCAGCAAGCAGCCGCCACTGCGCTAACAGATTTGTGACTGGCGTAACATATTCTTCGAAGTTGATTGCATTTGCAAAGGGCAGAGCACTGGTCGCCCATGCGCTTTTGATGAAAATGTCGAGCGTATTTGACATATGTTTTGAGGAGCCCTCTGAAGTCCGTAAGACGTGCAGGATTTCGTCTTCCTACTTACAAGTTGTAGTTACTGCAACAGATGCGTCCTGACAGCGCGCATTTTATATTTGAATCCTCCAGAGGACATTTTTCCTGAACGAGTCGTCTTTTCGGACGAATCGACGTTTCGTGTATTAGGTAAATTGAACCGCCATAATGCAAGAATTTGAGGGGGGCGGGGGGGGCGGGGGGGGGGGGGACACAAAATCCTTGCGTAATCGTCGAATATGAAACAGTCTCTCCGGAAATGAATGAGTTTTGCGCCAGTTCAATTTACAAAGTTTATGGTCCTTCCGTTTTTGCGGAGGAAACTGTGATAGGAATGTCGTGTCTTGATATGCTGCAAAGTTCGGTTACTCAACTTCACGAAGATTCCAATGATATCATGTTTATACTTGACGGAGCTCCGTCTCACCTTCACCTGGAGGTACGCCGTTATCGTAGCAACACCATCCCACAATATGTCATTGAAAGACGTGGACGACAAGTTCTTGTTCATTGGCTTTGGCCTCCCAGGTCATATCTTGCTATTAGTTTTTTGTTTTTCTTTTTTGTTTTTTTGTTTTTTGGGGGGGGGGAGAGGGTATATAAAATACGGGGTCTTTCTCCTACCTAAGACAATTAGTCCTCAAGAGCTGCGAAATCAATTGTTGGAACTGTCTACTCAATAAACAGGGACTTGCTGATTCGTGTGTGAATGAAATGGGCCACTGTTTCGAAGTTTATCGAGCAAGGCATGGTGTTTATGCTGAGTGTATGGTACGGTGCTTGTGCGAACATTAATCTTTGAACTTTTCTCTGTCCAGTGACGTGCACAATGTGTTTCTGTATTTCATAGTTTGTCAGCAACAAGCAACTGAAATCTGTTTTTTCCTGCCGAATTTTAAACTTGAGAACGGCTACCCAGCCGAAGCTACGTAGTAGTGAACAATATAAAATGGTGATTTAATAGCAAAAATAACAACCAGTAAGCCAAACTGATGTCATTCAACAAACCCTGTATTTAGTATGGTATCTGCTACAGTAGGCGTCCTTTTAACACACTTCAGAATTTGATGCTTCTGAAGATGCACTGCGTAGCTCGTAGTCGCATTTGGTGTAGGGGGCGGGGGGATGGCGGGAGGGGGTGATGCGTGCTGACGCAAGCGCGTGCAGGTCTGCAAGTTTCAGTTGTCCTCATAATTGCTCACGGCCCGCGCACTCCGCTACGTCGGTCACGCACTGCCAAGCCACACCTGGTGACGTCACGAGCAGCGGTAATCCAAGCGACAACGCGCCGAATTCTGATCACGAACAGGCAACGCGAGACTCGCAGGCAGGTAAGCCGAGGCCCAGGCTGCAATTACGGATGGGATTAAATAGATTCAAGCTGGCTCAGATTACCTGCAACAACTACTGTCTCACTAATGACGAAAGTTATTTCCTCCGAATCGATCGTTTGTTCGTTCAAAACCACTGCCTGCTTTTTACTCAAAACTGAATGTTTTGTCCTATGTTATAAAAAGGCTGAACTGAAATCACTATGGCGAACAGCGTGTCTCAGTGCAAATATTTACCTAAAGACAAAATTAACTGGTGATAACTGTACAGGAAATTCAGTCAAAACTGTTACTCAAAAATCATTACCAAAATCAAACTGTGAACTGCACAAAAAAATTGAAACACTGAAATTACATACCAATACTATGGAACACACATTGTTCACTGGCCCACTAGAATTCTGAATTACAAAGAAAATTCTTAGAATTTGCGCAATCGAAACGTGAGATAAGAAACGAAAGAACCAAAAAAAAAGAAAAAAAGAAAAGAATCTCACCTGAAAAATTATAACATAAACAGCAGCAACAGCACAGCATGAAGAAAGTGTCCCAGTTGAAATATGCTAATGTAAAACTAAACTACTGGGAGAAAGACTGGGATGATTTCCTCATACTAAACAAAAAATAAGAATTCTTAGTTGTAATTAATATATAAATCCAAATCAAATGGTTCAGATGGCTCTTAGCACACAACACCTCAAGTCATCAGTCCCCTACACTTATAACTACTTAAACCTAACTAACCTAAGGACATCATACACATCCATGACCGAGGGAGGATTCGAAGATACAACCGTAGGAGCAGCGCGGTTCCAGACTGAAGCGCCTAGAACCACTCGGCTACAGCGGCCGGCTAGTATTAATCCTTTCATTATAATGACAATGCTGTATTTTAAACACTTATTTCACAAGACTATAAAACTCGCAGAAAACCAAGAACTTTACTTTCTTTACAGACGCCTTACACGGCAACGCTTTTACGATTGTGCAAATTGAAATTGAACTGAAATGATCTAAACTGAGGCGGAGAGGTGAACTGTTCTGTTACAAGAACCACTAACACTATCAGTACTCGTTAGCAAGAGAAGTATTACATTGAAAACATACTCATAGTACAACCCCCTCCCCGTGAACCATGAACCTAGCCGTTAGTGGGGCGGCTTGTGTACTTTAGTGATACAAATAGCAGTACCATAGGAGGGACCACAACGGAGGGGTACATGTTGAGAGGTCAGACAATCGTGTGGTCCCTGAAGAGGCGCAGCAACCTTTTTAGTAGTTGCAGGGGAACAGTCTGGACGATTGACTGATCTGGCCTTGTAACACTGACCAAAACTGGCTTGTTGTGCTGGTACTGCGAACGGCTGAAAGCAAGGGGAAACTACAGCCGTAATTTTTGCCGAGGGTATGCTGCTTTACTGTATGGTTAAATGATGATGGCGTCCTCTTGGGTAAAACATTACAGAGGTAAAATGGTCCCCCATTCGGATCTCCGGGAGGAGACTACTGAGGAGGGCGTCGTCATCAGCAGAAACAAAACTGTCGTTCTACGGATCGGAGGGTGGAATGTCAGATTCCTTAACCGGGCAGGTAGGTTAGAAAATTTAAAAAGGGAAATGGAGATGTTAAAGTTAGTAATCATGGGATTTAGTGAAGTTTGGTGGCAGGAGGAACAAGACTTATGATCAGGAGAATACGGAGTTATAAATAAAAAACAAAATAACGGTAATGCAGGAAAAGTTTTAATAATGAATAAAAAAATAGGAACGCGGATAAGCTACTAGCATAGTGAACGCATTATCGTAGACGAGGCAGTCACGAAGCGCACGCCTACCACAGTAGTACAAGTTTATATGCCAAATATCTCTGCATATTATGAAGAGAGTGAAGAAATGTATGATGTGATAAAAGAAATTATTCATACAGTTAATGGAGACGAAAATTTAATAGTCATGGGGCACTCGAAATCGATAGTAGGAAAAGGAAGAAAAGGAAAAGTAGTAGGTGAATGTGTAATGGGGGTACGGTTGGTTCAAATGGCTCTGAGCACTATGGGACTTAACTGGTGGGGTCATCAGTCCCCTAGAACTTAGAACTACTTAAACCTAACCTAAGGACATCACACACATCCATGCCCGAGGCAGGATTCGAACCTGCGACCGTAGCAGTCGCGAGGTTACGGACTGAGCTCCTAGAACCGCTAGACCACCGCGGCCGGCTGGGGGTACGGAATGAAAGAGGAAGCCGCCTGGTAGAATTTTCTACACAGCATAGCTCTATCATAGCTAACATTTGGGTTAAGAATCATGAAAGTTTGTTGTATACGAGGGAGAGGCCAGGAGACACTGAAAGGTTACAGATTGATTATCTAATAGTAAGACAGAGATTTAGGAACAAAGTTTTAAATTGTATGACATTTCCATTGGCAGATGAGGACTCTGACCACAATTTATTGGTTACGAATTGTAAATCAAAACTCAAGAAACTGCAAAAAGCGTGTAATATAAGATGGAACGTTGATAAATTGAAAGAACCAGTTGTAGAGAGTTTCAGAGAGAGCATGCGAGAACGGTTGACAAGAATAGGGAAAAGAAATACAGTAGGAGAAGAGTGGGTAGCTTTGAGAGTAGAAATAGTGAAGGCAGCAGAGGATCAAATAGGTAAAAAGACGAGAGCTAGAAGAAATCCTGGGGTAAATGAAGACATATTGAACTGATGAAAGAAGAAAATATAAAAATGCTGTGGATGAAGCAGGCGAAAAGGAATAGAAACGTTTCAAAAATTAGATCGTTTGGAAGTGCAAAGCGGCTAAGCAGGGATGGCTAGAGGAAAAATGTAAAGATGTAGAGGCATACATCACTAGGGTTAAGACGGATACTGGCTGAAGGAAATTGAAGAGACCTTTGGAGAAAAGAGAACCACCTGTTTGAATATCAAGGGCTCAGATGATAAAACCAGTTCTAAGCAAAGAAGGGAAAGCAGGAAGGTGGAAGGAGTGCGTAAAGGGTCTATGAAAGGGCGATGTACTTGAAGGTAGTATTATGGAAATGGAAAATGACGCACGGACTGCGCGACTCCTACCGCCGGAGGTTCGAGTCCTCCCTCGGGCATGGGTGTATGTGTTGTTGTTAGTTTAAGTTAGTTTAAAAAGTGTGTAAGACTAGGGACCGATGACCTCAGCAGTTTGGTCCGATAGGACTTCACACACATTTGATCATTTGAAAAGGACGTAGATGAAGATGAAATGGGAGGCATGATACTGCGTGAAGAACTTGACAGAGCACTGAAAGACCTAAGCCGAAACAAAGTCCCGGGACTACTGATAGACTCGCAAGAGCCAGACATGACAAAATTCTTCCATCTGGTGAGCAGGATGTATGAGACAGGCGAAACTCCTTCAGACTTCAAGAAGAATAAAGTAATTCCAATCCAAAAAAACCAGGTGTGAAAATTACCGAACTATCAGTTATACGTCATGGTTGTAAAATACTAACACGAATTCTTTACAAACGAATGGGAGAACTTGTAGAAGCCGACCTCTGAGAAGACCAGTGTGACTTCTGCAGAAATACTGGAACACGCGAGGCGATACTGACCTACGACTCATCTTAGAATATACGTTAAGAAAGGCAAACCAAAGTTTCTGGCATTTATAGACTTAGAGAAATCTTTTCACAATGTTGCCTGTAATGCTCTCTTTCAAAATCTGAAGGCTGCATGTGTAAAATACAGGGAGCGAATGGATATTTACAATTTGTATAGAAACCAGATGGCAGTTATAAGAGTTTAAGGGGAGCAGTGGTTGAAAAGGGAGTGAGACAGGGTATATTGAGAAAGCAGTAAAGGAAACAAAATAAAAATTTGGAGTAGGATTTAAAAGCTATGGAGAAGAAATAAAAACCTTGAGGTTTGGCGACGACATTATAATTCTGTCAGAGACAGCAATGGACGTGGAAAGACATGTTAACGTTATGGACAGCGTCTTGAAAGGAGGATATAAAATGAACCTCAACAAAAGCAAAACGAGGATAATGGAATGTAATAGAATTATATCAGATGATCAGATGATGCCAAGGGAATTAGATTAGGAAATGAGACACTTAAGATAGTAAATGAGTTTTGCTCTTTGGGGAGAAAAATAGCTGATGATGGTCGAAGTAGAGAAGACATAAAATGTAGACTGGCTACGGCAAGGAAAGCGTTTCTGAAGAAGAGAAATTTATTAACATCGTGTAAAGATTTAAGTGGCAGAAAGTCTTTTCCGAAAGTATTTCTATGGAGTGTAACCATGCAAGGAAGTGAAACGTGAACGATAAATAGTGTAGACCAGAGGAGAATAGAAACTATCGAAATGTAGTACTACAGAAGAATGGTGAAGATTAGATGGGTAGATTATGTAACTAATGAGGACGTACTAAATAGAAGTGGGGAGAAAAGAACTTGACCGTAAGACGGGATCGGTTGGTAGGGCACGTTCTGAGGCATCAAGGGAGGGAAGCGTGGAGAGTAAAAAACGTATAGGGAGACCGAGAGATGAATACACTGAGTAGATTCAGGGGGAGTTAGGGTGCAAGAGTTATCGGGTGATGAAGAGGCTTGCATAGGATAGAGTAGCATGGGGAGCTGCATCAAACCCGTATCAGTCTCTGGACTGAAGACCACAACAATAACAATACAAATCCATTATTTCTGTTTCATAAATGCTGCGTCTGTAAATTCTTCCATCAGATTAATATCTCCTAACAATTTCCTTCAGAAAAATCCTCCTCCTATATGCATTACGGTAAAAGTTCTGGCTGCTTACTTCATGCCCAGCACTGGACTACTGTCCGCTCTACAACTGAGCCAAAGATACACAACTTCTGAGATACTACTGTCACTGCCGTAAGTCGAATTTCCACAGATGTCACACGTGACTGCTTCGCTCTCGTGACATGAAATTTCCACTCATTTTGAAACTGCCCGCAAATAAATGTGGATTCCAACTATCTTCGCACAGTATGCGCGTTGGCAATGCGAATGGTGGATCCAGATGTGGCAACTAACTTCATCACGTATCTCGTATAGCCACGCTCCGGTTCATAATGGAGTGCGTAGTGACAGTGCAGACGCGGAAATGATCGCAGGAACCGTTTTTGCGGCCAGGCGCGTCGCAATTTCGGTTCCGAGTCTGGGGCCACGTATAAAAATTTTAGTCCCTGTATGTTTCCATTCAATGCGGTCACTCTTCGTACAAAGCAGTAATGCTAGAAGTAGTCGCAGTTATTGGATTCCACTAAAATATTTCATTTAGTCAGTTCTGTGTAGAGAATACTTGCTTAAAGAAATCTGTTTGATGAGAACGACGAAAGCGGAAGAGCAGTGTGACGACGGAAACGCTGTAAATACACTCCTGGAAATGGAAAAAAGAACACATTGACACCGGTGTGTCAGACCCACCATACTTGCTCCGGACACTGCGAGAGGGCTGTACAAGCAATGATCACACGCACGGCACAGCGGACACACCAGGAACCGCGGTGTTGGCCGTCGAATGGCGCTAGCTGCGCAGCATTTGTGCACCGCCGCCGTCAGTGTCAGCCAGTTTACCGTGGCATACGGAGCTCCATCGCAGTCTTTAACACTGGTAGCATGCCGCGACAGCGTGGACGTGAACCGTATGTGCAGTTGACGGACTTTGAGCGAGGGCGTATAGTGGGCATGCGGGAGGCCGGGTGGACGTACCGCCGAATTGCTCAACACGTAGGGCGTGAGGTCTCCACAGTACATCGATGTTGTCGCCAGTGGTCGGCGGAAGGTGCACGTGCCCGTCGACCTGGGACCGGACCGCAGCGACGCACGGATGCACGCCAAGACCGTAGGATCCTACGCAGTGCCGTAGGGGACCGCACCGCCACTTCCCAGCAAATTAGGGACACTGTTGCTCCTGGGGTATCGGCGAGGACCATTCGCAACCGTCTCCATGAAGCTGGGCTACGGTCCCGCACACCGTTAGGCCGTCTTCCGCTCAAGCCCCAACATCGTGCAGCTCGCCTCCAGTGGTGTCGCGACAGGCGTGAATGGAGGGACGAATGGAGACGTGTCGTCTTCAGCGATGAGAGTCGCTTCTGCCTTGGTGCCAATGATGGTCGTATGCGTGTTTGGCGCCGTGCAGGTGAGCGTCACAATCAGGACTGCATACGACCGAGGCACACAGGGCCAACACCCGGCATCATGGTGTGGGGAGCGATCTCCTACACTGGCCGTACACCACTGGTGATCGTCGAGGGGACACTGAATAGTGCACGGTACATCCAAACCGTCATCTAACCCATCGTTCTACCATTCCTAGACCGGCAAGGGAACTTGCTGTTCCAACAGGACAATGCACGTCCGCATGTATCCCGTGCCACCCAACGTGCTCTAGAAGGTGTAAGTCAACTACCCTGGCCAGCAAGATCTCCGGATCTGTCCCCCATTGAGCATGTTTGGGACTGGATGAAGCGTCGTCTCACGCGGTCTGCACGTCTAGCACGAACGCTGGTCCAACTGAGGCGCCAGGTGGAAATGGCATGGCAAGCCGTTCCACAGGACTACATCCAGCATCTCTACGATCGTCTCCATGGGAGAATAGCAGCCTGCATTGCTGCGAAAGTTGGATATACACTGTACTAGTGCCGACATTGTGCATGCTCTGTTGCCTGTGTCTATGTGCCTGTGGTTCTGTCAGTGTGATCATGTGATGTATCTGACCCCAGGAATGTGTCAATAAAGTTTCCCCTTCCTGGGACAATGAATTCACGGTGTTCTTATTTCAATTTCCAGGAGTGTATGTAAAGCAGGCAATGTTTATTCTAGCGGGTGTCTCCACGGCGTAGTGCCGCAACAAAACTCTGTCGAGTTGCCAGCAGCATAATGTCGCACCAGGTGATCTATGCTTGGGAAACAGTCGTTTAGAAGACGCAACGAGTCGTGACTTTCTAAAGGGTATGCTAAATTAAGGTGGCTGCTAAAATAATCTTCGTATCACTGGATTTCATGTGCTCGGAGTGACAGCACTGTT
The DNA here is from genome assembly GCF_023864345.2 of Schistocerca serialis cubense. Classification (NCBI taxonomy): domain Eukaryota; kingdom Metazoa; phylum Arthropoda; class Insecta; order Orthoptera; family Acrididae; genus Schistocerca; species Schistocerca serialis. The sequence continues at coordinate 424,033,439 of NC_064646.1, forward strand.
TACAAAGGAAACGAAGAGAAATGCAGCCGAAAGAACCGGCATGTAGTACAAGCAGGTCTGCCGATGTCACCTCGACGTTTCGACAGTAAAATCTCGCTACTGTCTTGTGAAGATGAAGGTAGTTTGCTGGCAGTGCCCTCAGATTACATTGCAGCTTCACTGACTTAGACCTATTGTTCTTAAAATAGTCTCAAACCCTATTATATCGTGTAACTGGTTTCAGCAGCGATATATGAGAGTTGCCCAGAAAGTATTGCACGGCATTTTCTTTTCTTAGACGATTCTTTATTGAACGTAATGACAATTACACACCCTATTTTTCCACGTAATCTCCATCCCATTCTATGGCCTTCCTCCAGCGCGAAACAAGCGCGTAAACTTGTATGCCCTGTCGGTACCCATGCTTGTCGCGGTGGCGGAGCTAGTGCTTCATTGTGTGAATCATATTCGCATCGTCCTCAAAATATCTTCCACGAATGGCATCCTTTAATGGCCCAAACGAGTGGAGATCCGAGGGGGTAAGTCCCGTGTGTCAGGTGTGACAGCAGCGGATGGTCTCCCCGACCGCTTCAAATCATGGAGCTCCGCCAGTCCGCCTTCAAATGATAGCATCCGTGCCTATCTGCTAATGTTCCATAGATTTTGCACAAGTGTTTGTGAATATTCTCCACAATTTCTTTCTCTGCAGTGAGAAATTCAATGACGGCACGTTGCTTGTAACGTACACCAACTACAGACGCAATTTTGAAACTGTCCTGCAGCTACGCTAGCCGCCTGAAGTGACGGAAATTTGGTGCGCTCACTCAGGAGACTTGAAATAATGCATTAGTAACGTTTCGCGTTCGTAGCGTTGTTTTCGGCTGAGATAAAGAATGCGATGCACTACTTTCGTGCCTACGAGTTGTTTGGCACACCACGGACAGCCTTGTACAAGCAGCTGTGGTAGTGTTCCATCGTGCACTATATTTATTGAAGTTGTTTTATCAGCAAATCGGCCCAGAAGGAATTTAAGTACACCTAGTCGAAGTTATCGGCTTAGGGGAACTCCACACAAAATGGAGCCTGTTTAAGAATCCCCATAATTATTTCACCATTGCATTCCAGCCCCGCTTAGTAAAGGTTGTTCCAAGTCTGCTGTAAAATCACCTCTTTCTCAGAATAATTCACTTGCGTCGGACAAACAAACTATTATTTACGAAAGTACACCGATTAGTCTCCGTCCAGAAATAACTCTGATCAATCAAACACTAAAATCTAATGATAAATTCTCACTGTGGTTCGAGAATGCGAACCAGTAAAAACCACTATACTAAATCACTTGTAACATTATTTGAAACGCACGCCACAGAATTTGCTATAACTTACACAGACAAGCTCCATTTTCAGTCACTAATGAGCCTTTATAATCATTCAGTACTCACAAAAGCCGACCTAGCCTATTCGGTGCGGAATACATCACTAGCATGACAGAAAGATTGTACATTATTGTAGAACATCAGTTTCATTCAGCACATTGTCATAATTTTCTGTGCTGAGATTCTTTGGATAACGCTGTTTTCACAATTCCATCAACATAACGTCATTTTGACGTCACGCGCAATATCGGCGACCGCATGATTGGCTGTCGACTTTCTGACAAGGAAGAGTATGAATATTATTGCTCCTCGATTCACTCGCAGCAATTTAAGCTGTCCTCTTAGATTCTTGCCTAACCACACACTCGAAAGACGGCACATATTTGGAAATAAAGAGCCCAACATTGTTCAGGAGGGAAAATATGAATTATATTATTGCTCGTTTTAATTGCAGCAATTTAAACTGTCCTCTTAGGTTCCTGATTAACCACATATTCGGAAATCGCTAAATATTTATTTCATCCTTCGTTCACACATCAAACTGAATGTAAATGACGTGCAGAAGTGTAGAACATACTTCTATTACATACAGAAGAAAGTAACAGAACGTGTTAACAAAGCTAACATGAAAAAAGGGAAACGCATGTAACGGGATGCGAACTAACAACTTTCGCCTCCAGAAACCACGTTATTTATTGGAGTAGCACTTAACGATGCGATCTTTATCTCCAGTCTCGGTTATCATATTCTATCTTGAAGGCTTGGGTCATTGGTGCATTATTTAATGATAGTGGTGATGTGTTTGAGATAAACTTTCAGTGCTCCGTTACAATCAAAGAGCGAATTTCAAATTACAAAATAAATGCGTTTCATTCTTATCTGTAAGTTGGTGACGACACTAACTCACTGCTAAGACAGCACTCTTATATGGAGGCATTAACCGTCAATAAACCATTACATGAAAATTTATTGTAGCAATAATTATAATAAATCATTCCATGAATGACGTGTTTTTGTAAATTTCGTACGGGCACGTGGAATCTTGACGGTGGCCCGTATCGAATCCTAACGCAAATCTACAGCCGATCTCGCGCTCATGGACATTGTGTGTAACGTCAAAATGACGTCACGTTTGCGGCAATTGTGAAACTAAGGTAGGTTACAGTTAATTGTCGTTGTCAACAGCTGGCTCATTAGTGACCAAACATCGACTCGACTGAGCAAAGGTGCGGGAGAAAAGTGGCATATACTATTGCTTTATGGGTTAGGAATGGGTCAGGGCTATAGTAGTTCCTTACAGTATTTCTTAGAACATGAGAGGGAGAGTTAAATAGTGGAAAAACTGATCTTGTACAGAGGTTGTACGCTTTTTACGTTATCTGGCTCTGCCCAGTTCTGTGTGAACGACAGGATCTTTACCACTGATAGACAATGAGCAATGTCTTCCGCTTTCCTTGTCCATTTACGAGCTTATTAAAATCAAAGAAATGGTGCGGCTACGTACAATATATCTTACTCAGTGGAAACATCGTTCGCTGATTGCTGGCCACGGACATCATCCACCCTACCTATTCGGAATCTAATGCGAAAGAGGGGCCTCTTTGAATGCGGAATTGTTGGTTCCCCAAATCGCACGGCATTCCAACAGCTATGTAACTAAGATGTTATTTCATTTTAGTTTCACGACAAGCAGTTTCGGCATTCCGCTATGCCATTTTCAGGACCCATATGCTTCTCTCATAATAAAAGACAATGCCATACAGTGCCATACACCCTTGTGTTTCGCTCGTGAATTCAAACCATTTCACATGCGCTTCAGTTGCTATCAAAAATATCTTCCAGAGAAGCACTTGTGAATGTGTTTGAATTCACGAAACCCAGCGATATCTGACACTGTATGGCATTATCTTTTGAGGGATTCATATGGGGCCTGAAGATGAAAGTCGTGGTCATCAAAATAAAGTTACATCTTAGTTACACTTGTGTCGGAGAATTTCATTTATATTGACAATTACTTAACCAAATGATGTCCCCAGTCCATGATGGGTCAGAAGAGATCGAATAACAAAGATGTCCTATAAGGGCTCCTGAGGCACGGAAATGTAATAGATGTTGGTATGCGGATAAAGACCGTACATTTACTACTTGTCATTACAAACAAGCTACAGGCGGTTGTTCGAGAATGTGGCATCTGCATAGTTTGTGGAGTATATAGCTCGCTCGACCTTGTGGCATCGGTACAGGACGGCCTGTGACGCTGGCTAGGACTTGGAGGAGCGATCACAAAGCGAGCCTCATGCTGTGTGGCAGCAAACAGCGGAGCCCTACTGATCAGGAGCGGGTAATCAGAGCGCTGTGTGAGTGCGTGAGAGAGAGAGAGGGAGAGAGAGAGAGAGATCTGAGGCTGCGTACACGCAAAGGGGTCTGCACACTGTACGTCGAGATTACATGCTTTGACCAGTCCCACAGGGGCTGCCCAAAATTATACCAGAACATCTACATCTTCATCTTCATAAAAAGGGTGTTTTGCGTGAGGTAGGACTGCTGTCGTTCTCTGTACAACGTGTTTCGTATTTCCTTTTACAGGCTTTTTTCCCCTGGATTTTCTTATTCAAAAATTAATTTGAAGGTGCGTTAGGTGACCATCAGTCTGCCTTTAGGAAAGATAAAGGCACCAGAGAGGCAGTTCTGAAGCTTGTGACCGCTCAATGTCATTCAATACGATCACGACGACACCCCTCGATCGACGTTAGCACTCGTGGTGTCACTCGCCTTCATACATGGCAGTGGACGTTTGAAAATTCGTGACGCTAGCTCAATGGTCATCAATAGATTTAAATGTTATTCCCGGCTGACTCTTAATTCAATTACTGCCACGGGGGTGAGGAGAAAGAACACATCCTGGTGATACCAGCATTATGCGTATTTAGATGTTCGATTAATCTGAATGGTTTGCAATGTTCCTGCGATTCTATTCGAACTCTATGCTGATGTACCGACAAGGACCATTTTCGCAGATAAACATGCAAGTACGTAATGGATGTTCAGTTTCTCAATATAGTTCGTAGCACTCACACATTATACATCCGCTGTAAGAACAATTTCATGCATTTACATTTTTGTTGTCCCACAGTATTGGTTGGCTAAATATTATGACGATACGTTGTACACAACTTCCACAGATATTGTTTATCATGTAGTCAAGACTACGCAATGAAGCCAAAATCGTGGAAAAATAGAAATGTAGTTTGTTTATTAACACTTTTCTTTTCACTAACTAAATATGAAATATGAATCGGGATTGGAGGTGATGATCCTATCCTTCTTTTCAGTATTAAAATGGTCGATATTGTGTTTTGAATAACGCGTGTCACATAATGCCCAAATATCGACACGACCCAGGCTCTCAATGCGGTACTTAAATTTCTATTCTTCGCTCTAGAAATGTTCGATGTTATCTAACATTCTGCGTGGTGTCTGTTTTATATCGTGTCTCCCTACCACTTTCGCGCAACGACGCTCTGAGCGTGTTTTTTAGGGAATTGACTAGTTTGAACCTGGGACCCGTTGCTTTTAAGCAGACGCCAGACCACACATGTTATGTAGAGTTCAGAAGAGTTCAGTGAGACTAGCGATGATATAACCAAATACTTAATGATTCCAGCGTCAGCTCCACTGCACTCCCTGTAAAAGAATCTTAATACTAAATAAATTTAGTGGAAGAGGTTCAAGGCTTTCCTATTTTTAGTTAGCTGATAAAATAACGTCGAAAAAGCAGTTAAGTTTACCATTGGTAATTTTATTCTACTCACAAAACATCGTTTATAAATTGCACAATTGATAAAAGGAAATGTTTTAATACAGGATGGTAAAAACCAACTGCGTTCAACAAAAATGTGAACGAATATTCCCTGAACGGGTTTCCAAGTTCTACAATGGATCGAAGGATGACCTATGCCATATCACATCTATAATCTAGGTTTAAATTAAGTTTCACAAAAGAGAAAACTATCAAAATGGTCTACAGTGACCCTCAATTATCTTTAATTACTTATCTAACTTGTCGTAAATTACAGTGGCTGATGTGGCTTCTCAATAACTATATAACAGAAAAATCATCACGTTTCAGATTTTTACTTCAAGTGGCAAATGTGAACACCATGAGCTTTAATTGACGATCGACACTAGTATTACGCAAAAATGGAGTGTAACAGATGAGACTTCTGCAGTTCTGAGTGAAGCTTTATGTGCTGTTATGCGGCATCGCGTGCGTTCATTACCTTGTCGGTGTTCGTGAGGGGGGGGGGGGGGGGGGGGTGGCAGCACAGCTCCACTCACCTCGCCGTCTCGGAGGCAACTCTCTCCTAACTTCTCCTTACTACAATTTACCGAAGTTGGTTTATAAAAAACTATCTGTCTGTGTTTTCATCTGACCAATCAGGGTCTCAATGTTAACCTTAAGCTCCGCCTACAAAAATTCTGTCTATCCAATGAGAAACGTTATACTTTTCGTGGTGCAGCAATGTTTTTTAAAGTTTGCAACGTAACAGAGACGCGAAAAAGTCTCACGCTAAAACTTGCAGTTGGTGTGGTCCTTTTAGCGTTATCGTAAGATCTATACTGTTCTTCTAAAGGGCTCTATCTTTTAACGCGAAAAAGTCTCACGCTAAAACTTGCGGGTGGTGTAGCCCTTTTTGTGTTATCGTAAGATCTATACTGTTCTTCTGGAGGGTTCTAGCTTTTAACATTGGCTGGGGGTGGTCTTAACGTAACAGAGACGCGAAAAAGTCTCACGCTAAAATTTGCGGGTGGTGTGGTCCTAGCGATTAGCTGGCGCCGTGGGTGTCCGTCCGTCCCTTATCGTAGGGCCTTCCAGCTTAACACGGTTCTGCTCTCGGCTTCTGTTCTCGTGTCTCCCCTCAGAACTGCGTCTGTCTCACGGTGGGAAGGCATGACATGCATTTAGGCATTCTTGTGTTAGTCTGTGGTATTCCATTTGCTCACTCGTTACTCGTATTACTTTGGTTAATTTAATGTCTCGATTTATTCTAAGCTATGTGACATTCTACTGGATTTGCTTATCATGTCAGGGTTTTCATGGAAGGTGTTGGATTTGCCTGACACCTTACATATCACCACCCTTCGAACTTAATTTTTGTACTGAAGTTAGGCAATGACTGAATCGTTGTCTAAGCCAGTCAAAAATTATTCCGTTATGTAAATTTTGTTGCCTACTGTTCAGCCACGTTATTCTGTTCTATGCTAGTTTTGTATTACTAATTTATATTTTTATATTCTTCCACATTATTCTCAAAAATGACAAGAGAATAATATTTTTATGCTATTATTAATTTTTAATTCGCGGTGGGGCAATGTTTTTTAAAGTTTGCAACGTAACAGAGACGCGCAAAAGTCTCACGCTAAAACTTGCAGCTGGGTTGGTCCTTTTAGCGTTATCGTAAGATCTATACTGTTCTTCTGGAGGGCTCTATCTTTTAACATGGGCTGGGGGGTGGTCCTGACGTAAGAGAGACGCAAAAAAGTCTCACGCTAAAACTTACGGGTGGTGTAGCCCTTTTTGTGTTATCGTAAGATCTATACTGTTCTTCTGGAGGGCTCTAGCTTTTAACATTGGCTGGGGGGTGGTCTTGACGTAACAGAGACGCGAAAAAGTCTCACGCTAAAACTTGCGGGTGGTGTGGTCCTAGCGGTTAGCCGGCGACGTAGGTGTCCGTCCGTCCCTTATCGTAGGGCCTTCCAGCTTAACACGGTTCTGCTCTCTGGTGCTGTTCTCGTGTCTCCCCTCGGAACTTCGTCTGTCTCACGGTGGGAAGGTATGACATGCATTTAGGCATTCTTGTGTTAGTCTGTGGTATTCCATTTGCTCACTGGTTACTCGTATTAGTTTGGTCAATTTAATGTCTCGATTTATTCGGAGCTACACTCCTGGAAATGGAAAAAAGAACACATTGACACCGGTGTGTCAGACCCACCATACTTGCTCCGGACACTGCGAGAGGGCTGTACAAGCAATGATCACACGCACGGCACAGCGGACACACCAGGAACCGCGGTGTTGGCCGTCGAATGGCGCTAGCTGCGCAGCATTTGTGCACCGCCGCCGTCAGTGTCAGCCAGTTAGCCGTGGCATACGGAGCTCCATCGCAGTCTTTAACACTGGTAGCATGCCGCGACAGCGTGGACGTGAACCGTATGTGCAGTTGACGGACTTTGAGCGAGTTCGTATAGTGGGTATGCGGGAGGCCGGGTGGACGTACCGCCGAATTGCTCAACACGTGGGGCGTGAGGTCTCCACAGTACATCGATGTTGTCGCTAGTGGTCGGCGGAAGGTGCACGTGCCCGTCGACCTGGGACCGGACCGCAGCGACGCACGGATGCACGCCAAGACCGTAGGATCCTACGCAGTGCCGTAGGGGACCGCACCGCCACTTCCCAGCAAATTAGGGACACTGTTGCTCCTGGGGTATCGGCGAGGACCATTCGCAACCGTCTCCATGAAACTGGGCTACGGTCCCGCACACCGTTAGGCCGTCTTCCGCTCACGCCCCAACATCGTGCACAGCCCGCCTCCAGTGGTGTCGCGACAGGCGTGAATGGAGGGACGAATGGAGACGTGTCGTCTTCAGCGATGAGAGTCGCTTCTGCATTGGTGCCAATGATGGTCGTATGCGTGTTTGGCGCCGTGCAGGTGAGCGCCACAATCAGGACTGCATACGACCGAGGCACACAGGGCCAACACCCGGCATCATGGTGTGGGGAGCGATCTCCTACACTGGCCGTACACCACTGGTGATCGTCGAGGGGACACTGAATAGTGCACGGTACATCCAAACCGTCATCGAACCCATCGTTCTACCATTCCTAGACCGGCAAGGGAACTTGCTGTTCCAACAGGACAATGCACGTCCGCATGTATCCCGTGCCACCCGACGTGCTCTAGAAGGTGTAAGTCAACTACCCTGGCCAGCAAGATCTCCGGATCTGTCCCCCATTGAGCATGTTTGGGACTGGATGAAGCGTCGTCTCACGCGGTCTGCACGTCCAGCACGAACGCTGGTCCAACTGAGGCGCCAGGTGGAAATGGCATGGCAAGCCGTTCCACAGGACTACATCCAGCATCTCTACGATCGTCTCCGTGGGAGAATAGCAGCCTGCATTGCTGCGAAAGGTGGATATACACTGTACTAGTGCCGACATTGTGCATGCTCTGTTGCCTGTGTCTATGTGCCTGTGGTTCTGTCAGTGTGATCATGTGATGTATCTGACCCCAGGAATGTGTCAATAAAGTTTCCCCTTCCTGGAACAATGAATTCACGGTGTTCTTATTTCAATTTCCAGGAGTGTATGTGACATACTACTGGATTTGCTTATCATGTCAGGGTTTTCATGGAAGGTGTTGGATTTGCCTGACACCTTACAGTTATTGTCTTTCACACGCAAGGTTTAATTTAACGGTGTATGCACTGTTTTTGGTATTTTAGGTCCCCGTTAATTAACATCTGGTAGCTAGTAAGCGAACTATTTTTATGCTGGCGCGATGTTTGTATCAGTTACCCCCGCAACCGTCCAAGGATAAGATACTCTTAATGTTCCGCGCACACGCGTTTCACAACTTTAAAAAATGCAGAATTACCTGAACTATAGCTTTCCGTTGGGTACAACTTTCGTGGGTTTCACAACCATAATAGTTTCCCAAGAGTATTTTCCAGCTAACACAAACTTCGAATTATGTTGTCGGAATCATTTGCACTTAACCCGACAATAAACGTCTCTGATCACTTCGTCACACGTAATGTATTTTAAACGTGCTTGAAGAGTCTTTAAATAATCTCTTTAACGAATTTCGCAGTCGCGTACCACTTTTTCATCGACTAGCCCGATCGCGATAACTGAAGGTAGAGAGCTCAATAATGTGTTACATGTTCTTTTATATATATTAAAAATCAAACGCGCCCCTATATCTTTCTGTCCCGCTCCGTCTTTGCTACTTTGCTTTTTATTACTTTTCATTATATTGCTTCTTAGTAATACTGTGCAGTTATTAAAGTTTCGTATTACTTTCCCCTTTTTAATTCTTCCAAAATAAAGTCTATTTATCCCCCATTTTAATTAATATGATGCTAATTGACACGCCTGCCCGGAAAATACCGTTATAAGCTGCAAGACTAAAGAAAAACCAACAAGCGTTCATATATTTTGCCGACCTGGAAAGAGCGTTCGACAAAGTAAAATGGTGCTAGCCGTTCGAAATTCTGAGAAAAATAAGGCTGACCTACAGGGTAAGATGGGTAATATGCAATGTGTATAAGAGGCAAGATGGAAAAATACGACTGGAAAATCAAGAACAAATTGAAACTTCTGGCAGATTAAAACTGTGTGCTGGACCGAGTCTCAAACTCAGGACCTTTGCCTTTCGCGTGCAAGTGCTCTACGTCTGAGATACCCAATTTTACTTCCACCAGTACCTCTTCTCTTATCTTCCAAACTTAACACAAGTCCTCTGGAAGAACTAAGTGCCATGGATTAAAAAGAGAGTAAGACGGGGATGTAATCTTCTGCCCCTATCGTTCAAATGTGCAGCAAATAAACAATGACGGAAATGAAAGAGAGGTTCAAGACTGGAAATAAAATTCAAGGTGAATTGAGATTCGCTAATGACATTACAGGATCTGGTGAATGAAATGGTCTAAAGAGTATAGAATATGGACTGAGAGTAACTTGAAGAAAGACGAAAGTAATTGGAAATAGCAGAAACGAGAATAGCAAGAACGTGAATTGATGATCACAAATCAGGCAAAGTTCAGGAATTATGTTACCTAGGGAATAATATAAACCTTGACGGACGGAGCAAGGAGGACATCAAAGCAGACTAGCACTGTCAAAAAGGGCATTCCTGAGCAAGAGAAATCTACACGTATCAAATATAGATCTTCATCTGAGGAAGTAACTGCTGAGAATTTACGTTTGGAACACGACACTGTGTGATAGCTAATCATGAAATATGAGGAAACCAGAACAAATGAGGATCGAAGCATTTGAGATGAGATGCTACAGAAGAATGATGAAAATTAGGTGGATTCAGAAACTAAGGAATGACTAGTTTCTCCAGAAAATCGCCAAGGAAAATAATATATGGAAATCACTGACAAGAAAAGAGGACAGGATAGTAGGACATCCGTTAAGACACCATGCAATAACTTCAGTGGTACTAGAGGGAGCTGTAGAGGGTAAAAAGTGTAGGAGGAGGACAGAAATTGTAATACATCCAGCAAATTATTGAGGTTGCCAGTGCTACTCTGAGGTGAAGGGGTTCGCACAGGAGAGGAATTCGTGGCGGGCCGCATGAAACCAGTCTGGAGAGCGAACGTGTTAACCGTGGTGCTCCACGAACACGCGCAACAAACACGAGGGCTGTCACAGAGGACACCTACTGCAGAGCTCTCGGTTCAGAGTTGGGTTGGGTTGTTTTGGGGGAGGATACCAGACAGCGAGGTCATCTTTATCATTGGATTAGAGAAGGACGGGATAGGAAGTCGGCCGTGCCCTTTCAAAGGAACCATCCCGGCATTTGCCTGGAGCGATTTAGGGAAATCATGGAAACCCTAAATCAGAATGGCCGGACGCGGGATTGAATCATCGTCCTCCCGAATGTGAGTCCAGTGTGTTAACCACTGCGCCACCTCGCTCGGTTTCCGTAGTGTGCGTAGATGAAAGGGGAGCTTTGAAAGTGGTCCGACCTTCAAACCCTATTCTATTGAATCAGTACAGTTCCGGACTTGGGTTTTTAAACAGGACTTCATCTACTACCGTCTACAAACCCTAGAAGCATGTAATAGGGATTGTGAAACACGCTGCATACATAAACGATTGGGCGGACAGGGTGAACAGCAATATGCGACTGTACTGTACGGGGCAGTGCCATGTCCAAGTGACTGTGCGAGCATACAGAATCACACTGGCAGAATTTCTGTTTGGTGTGATGAATGCTAGCTTGCTGTAAATGTTGAAAAATGTAAGTTAATGCAGATGTTGCGGAGAAACAATCCTGCGATGTTGCAATACAACATTAGTGGTGTGCTGCAGCCACGGCGATTATGTGGGGCATCAAGTGAAGTGTAAGCAGCTCGTGGTCTAGTGGCTAGTGCTGGTGCCTCTGGAGCACGGGGCCCTGGGTTCTATTCCTGACCGTGTTGGGGATTTTTCTCTGCCCGGGGACTAGGTGTTTGTGTTGTCCTCATCATTTCATCATCATCATCATCATCATTCGTGGCAGTGACTAAATTGGAATGAGCAAAGAAATTGGCCTGAGCAAAGAAATTGGACTGTGTGAAAAATTGGGACTTTGTATGGGCACTGATGACCGCGCAGTTGAGCGCCCAACAAAACCAAACATAATCCTCATCAAGTGAAATTTATGACTAGACAGAGGACTTTTTGAAAGTTAGGACACAGCATGTTATCTTGGATGGAGTGTCATCGTCATATGTATTAGTAACTTCGGGTGTGACCCAGGGATGTGTGTTGATAGCCTTGCTTTTCTTGTTGTATATTAATGACCATACAGACAATCTTAATAATAAAACCTTTCTTTTTGCAGATGATGCAGTTATCTATAAAGAATCACAATCTGAAACAAGCTGCGTAAATACTCAGTCTTGATAAGATTTCAATTTGGTGCAGAGATTGGCAACTCGCCCCAAATGTTCAGAAATGTAAAATTATGCACTTCACTAAACGAAAAAAACGTAGTATCCTATAACTATAATATCAATGATTCGGAATCGGGCAACTCATACTAACACTTCGAACTAATTTTGTAGGGATATGAAATGGAATGATGACATATGTTCAGCCGTAGATAAAGCAGGTGGTAGACTTCGGTTTATTGGTAAATACTCAGGAAGGCCCCCCCCCCTCCCACCCCATATTATATGACACTTAATTCTTTTTTCCACCCACGAACCATGGACCATGCCTCAGCGATACAGATGGCCGTACCGTAAGTGCAACCACAACGGAGGGGTATCTGTTGAGAGGCCAGACAAACGTGTGGTGCCTGAAGAGGGGCAGCAGCCTTTTCAGTAGTTGCAGGGGCAACAGTCTGGATGATTGACTGATCTGGCCTAGTAACAATAACCAAAACGGCCTTGCTGTGCTGGTACTGCGAACGGCTGAAAGCAAGGGGAAACTACAGCCGTAATTATTCCCGAGGCCATGCAGCTTTACTGTATGGTTAAATGATGATGGCTTCCTCTTGGGTAAAATATTCCGGAGGTAAAATAGCCCCCATTCGGATCTCCGGGCGGGGACTACTCAAGAGGATGTTGTTATCAGGAGAAAGAAAACTGGCGTTCTACGGATCGGAGCGTGGAATGTCAGATCCCTTAATAGGGCAGGTAGGTTAGGAAATTTAAAAAGGGAAATGGACAGGTTGAAGTTAGATATAGTGGGAATTAATTAAGTTCGGTGGCAGGAGGAACAAGACTTCTGGTCCGGTGACTACAGGTTTATAAACACAAAATCAAATAGGGGTAATGCAGTAGTAGGTTTAATAATGAATAGGAAAATAGGAATGCGGGTAAGCTACTACAAACAGCATAGTGAACACTTTGTTGTGGCCAAGATAGATACGAAGCCCACGCCTACCACAGTAGTACAAGTTTATATGCCTACTAGCTCTGCAGATGACGAAGAAATTGAAGAAATGTATGAAGAATTAAAAGAAATTATTCAGATAGTGAAGGGAGATGAAAATTTAATAGTCATGGGTGACTGGAATTCGTCAGTAGGAAAAGGGAGAGAAGGAAACGTAGTAGGTGAATATGGACTGGGGATAAGAAACGAAAGAGGAACCCGCCTGGTAGAATTTTGCACAGAGCATAATTGAATCATAGCTAACATTTGGTTCAAGAATCATAAAAGAAGACTGTCTACATGGAAGAAGCAAGGAGATACTGACAGGTTCCAGGGAGATTATATAATGGTAAGACAGAGATTTAGGAACCAGGTCTTAAATTGTAAGACATTTCCAGGGGCAGATGTGGACTCTGACCACAATCTATTGGGTATGAACTGTAGATTAAAACTGAAGAAACTGCAAAAAGGTGTGAATTTAAGGAGATGGGACCTGGATAAACTGAAAGAACCAGAGGTTTTAGAGAGTTTCAGGGAGAGCATAAGGGAACAATTGGCAGGAATGGGGAAAGGTATACATTAGAAGAAGAATGGGTAGCTTTGAGGGATGAAGTAGTGAAGGCAGCAGAGGATCAAGTAGGTAAAAAGACGAGGGCTAGTAGAAAACCTTGGGTAACAGAAGAAATACTGAATTTAATTGATGAAAGGAGAAAATAGAAAAATGCAGTACATGAAGCAGGCAAAAAGGATCACAAACGTCTCAAAAATGAGATCGACAGGAAGTGCAAAATGGCTAAGCAGGGATGGCCAGAGGACAAATGTAAGGATGTAGACGCTTATCTCACTAGGGCTAAGATGGATACTGCCTACAGGAAAGAGACCTTTGAAGAAAAGAGAACCTCTTGTATGAGTAACATGAGTTCAGGTGGAAACCCGGTTCTAAGCAAAGAAGGGAAAGCAGAAAGGTGAAAGGAGTATATAGAGGGTCTATACAAGGGCGATGTACTTCAGGACAATATTATGGAAGTGGAAGAGGATGTAGATGACGATGAATGGGAGATATGATACTGCGTGAAGAGTTTGACAGAGCTCTGAATGACCTGAGTCGGAACAAGGCCCCCGGAGTAGACAACATTCCATTGGAACTACTGACGGCCCTGGGAGAGACTGTCCTGTCAAAACTCTACCATCTGGTGAGCAAGATCTATGAGACAGGCGAAATACCCTCAGACTTCAAGAAGAATATAATTCCAATCCCAAAGAAAGCAGGTGTTGACAGATGTGAAAATTACCGAACTATCAGTTTAATAAGTCACAGCTGCAAAATATTAACACGAATTCTTTACAGACGAATGGAAAAACTAGTAGAAGCCAACCTCGGGGGAGATCAGTTTGGATTCCGTAGAAATATCGGAACACGTGAGGCAATACTGACCCTACGACTTATCTTAGAAGCTAGATTAAGGAAAGGCAAACCTACGTTTCTAGCTTTTGTAGACTTAGAGAAAGCTTTTGACAATGTTGACTGGAATACTCTCTTTTAAATTCTGAAGGTGGCAGGGGTAAAATACAGGGAGCGAAAAGCTATTTACAATTTGTACAGAAACCAGATGGCAGTTATAAGAGTCGAGGGGCATGAAAGGGAAGCATTGGTTGGGAAGGGAATGAGACAGGTTTGTAGCCTCTCCCCGATGTTATTCAATCTCTATATTGAGCAAGCAGTGAAGGAAACAAAAGAAAAATTCGGAGTAGGTATTAAAATCCATGGAGAAGAAATAAAAACTTTGAGGTTTGCCGATGACATAGTAATTCTGTCAGAGACAGCAAAGGACTTGGAAGAGCACTTGAACGGAATGGATAGTGTCTTGAAAGGAGGATATAAGATGAACATCAACAAAAGCAAAACGAGGATAATGGAATGTAGTCGAATTAAGTCGGGCGATCCTGAGGGAATTAGATTAGGAAATGAGACACTTAAAGTAGTAAAGGAGTTTTGCTATTTGGGAAGCAAAATAACTGATGATGGTCGAAGTAGAGAGGATATAAAATGTAGACTGGGAAAGGCAAGGAAAGCATTTCTGAAGAAGAGAAATTTGTTAACATCGAGTATAGATTTAAGTGTCGGGAAGTCGTTTCTGAAAGTATTTGTATGGAGTGTAGCCATGTATGGAAGTGAAACATGGACGATAAGTAGTTTGGACAAGAAGAGAATAGAAGCTTTCAAAATGTGGTGTTACAGAAGAATGCTGAAGATTAGATGGGTAGATCACATAACTAATGTGGAAGTATTGAATAGGACTGGGGAGAAGAGAAGTTTGTGGCACAACTTGATCGGTTAGTAGGACATGTTCTGAGGCATCAAGGGATCACCAATTTAGTGTTGTAGGGCAGCGTGGAGGGTAAAACTCGTAGAGGGAGACCAAGAGATGAATACACTAAGCAGATTCAGAAGGATGTAGGTTGCAGTAGGTACTGGGAGAGGATAGAGTAGCATGGAGAGCTGCATCAAACCAGTCTCAGGACTGAAGACTACAGGTTTTGTTTAATACGTGGGAGAGTGTCACAGAGACACTGAAGAAACTGAACTGGATGACTCTTGGAGATATACATAAACTATTCCCAGGAAATCTATTAACGATGTTTCAAAAAACGGCTTTAAATGATTACTCTAGGAATCTACTACAACCCTCTAAGTATCGCTCACATACGGATAGGGACGATAGCATGAGAACTAACAATGCACGCACAGCGAAATTCAATCAATCATTCATCCCTCACTCCATACGTGAATGGAAAGGAAGAATTCTAATAACTGGTACAGTGGAAGTACCCTCTAGCATGCACCTCGCGGTGGTTTGCAGAGTATAGATTTAGATGTAGATTAAATATCTAGGCGTACGGTAGCAAAGCGATATGAAATGGAATTACCCACGTAAGGAGGATATAAGGGAAGGATTTCGAATGATTGAGAGACTTACACTTTTTTTTTTTTTTTTTTTTTTTTTTTTTGGCGCAATAACAACTAGGATCATACGCGCACATGTCAGAACCGTAGAACGCTAAAAGGAAAAAATGGAGTTAAAAACGACTACACATTAAGCCCAATCGACGGAAGGAAAGACAGCTAAAATTAGGGACTTGGAGAGAGGTCCGTACAATACGCCATACAGAAACGGATGTCCTGAGCTAAAGATTAAATGTCCTTCGCCGTATTGCTACGACGGATAAAAAGTAAAACGCGGTCGACAGCCCGCACGTCGTTCGCTAAAACGGCGATAACTCAGATGGCAAAGGTATATGAGAACCATGTGGTTAAAGAAAGGGGATTCCGTCAGGAAACGGGGAACCGTCAGAGGATGACGGCAATGAGCGCAGAGTGGTGGAGAAGCACTAGTTAACAAATGGCGATGACTAAAAAGAGTGTGCGACACGTAACACAGCTAAATTGGTGTCCTCGCGGCGAGAGAGCCTAGAGGAGGTTGTCCAAGCCTATGGAAGAGGCTTAAATCCCCAGAGCGTGTTCCCATGAAGGGAGGACCAGTGGTGATGGCAGAGTAAGCCGCTAACAGAGATTATCGTAGGGAGTGGGCCGAGGTACGAGGACTGCCTAGTTTTCTGTAAGACCGACGTGGCCATGAACCCACATAAACATCACAATAGCTGTATCAAGAGTGACCAAGTGGCAGCTTCCCTGTACCCTCTGCACTAAGGCATGGACGGTGTACAAGTTCTGAAGGACAGAGAGAGAGTCCGAGAAGATAACACAATTGAAAATCCTGTACTGCGTGCCCCGATACAGGGCGAAGGGCTCGGTTGTAAATCTACATCTACATGGGTACTCGGCAAATCATGTTTAAGTGCCTGGGTTCATCGAACCATCTTCACAATTATCTATTATTCCAATCTCGTATAGAGCGCGGAAAGAACAAACACCTATATCTTCCCGCACGAGCTCTGATTTCTCTTATCGTGGTGATCGTTTCTCCCTATGTAGGTCGGTGTCAACAAAATATTTTCGCATTCGGAGGGGAAAGTTGGTTATTGGAATTTCGTGAGAAGATTCCGTCGCAACGAAAAGCGCCTTTCTTTTAATGGTGTCCAGCCCAAATCCTATATCATTTCAGTGACCCTTTCTCCCATATTTCGCAATAATACAAAACGTGCTGCCCTTCTTTGAACTTTTTCGTTGTACTCCGTCAGTCCTATCTCGTAAGGATCCCACATCACGCAGCAGTATTCTAAAAGAGGAGGGACAAGCATAGTGTAGGCAGTCTCCTTAGTAGATCTGTTACATTTTCAAGTGTCCTGCAAATAAAACGCAGGTTAGCCTTCACCACAACATTTCTGTGTGTTCGTTCCAATGTAAGTTGTTCGCTATTGCAATTGCTACGTATTTAGTTGAATTTACGGTCTCTATATTTGACTGATTTATCGTGTAACCGAAGTTTAACGAATTCCTTTTAGCACCCATTTGGATGACCTCACACTTTCCGTTATTTAGGGTCAACTGACAAATTTCACACCATTTAGATATCTTTTCTAAATCGTTTTGCAATTTGTTTTGATCTTCTCATGACTTTAATAGTCGATAAACGATAGCGTAATTTGCCAACAACCTAAGACGGCTGCTCAGATTGTCTCCCAAATCGTTTATATAGATAAGGAACAGCAAAGGGCCTATAACACTACCTTGGAGAAGCCGGAAATCACTTCTATTTTACTCGATGACTTTCCGTCAGTTGCTACGAACCGTGACCCCTCTGACAGGAAGTCACAAATCCGGTCACATAACTGAGATGATATTCCATAAGCACGCAATTTCACTACGAGCCGCTTGTGTGGTACAGTGTCAAAAGCCTTCCGGAAGTCCAGCAGCACGGATTCGATCTGAAATCCCTTGTCAATAGCACTCAACAGTTCATGCGAATAACTGGATAACTGTGTTTCACAAGAACGATGGTTCCTAAACCCACGTTGATTGTGTGGCAATAGGCCGTTTTCTTAGAGGTAATTAAAAATGTTCGAACACAATGTATGTTCCAGAATCATGCTGCATATCGATGTTAATGACATGGGCCTGTAATTAAGTGGATTACTCCTACTACCTTTTTTGAATATTGGTGTGACCTGTGCAAATTTCCAGTCTTTGGGTACGGATCTTTCGTCGGGCGAACGGTTCTATATGATTGTTAAGTATGGAGCTAATGCATCAACATACACTGAAAGGAACCTAATTGGTATACAGTCCAGACCAGACGACTTGCTTTTTGAGCTGAGCAGTGTGTCGGAAGCCGATGCCTAAAATAGTCAATGACGGAGGCACACCCAACACCACAGTCCGAGAGCCACTAGTGTACACAAAGGCATTATCGTGAAGTGCCGTGCGAAGGGCGTGAAACTTAGGCGACAGAGTAATGTCTTTAGGAAGTGAATGAAGGCCAGGGTGAACAAAGCCCGCCGCACGAAGCCAAGGTGGCGAAGAGTTCACACCTATCGGCGAAGTGACAGGCAGCGTGTAGTTAAGTAGCTGGAGCAAGAGACGGAGGTGCATGAGCCCTGTGCTGTTATAGGTTTCAGTCCTTTGTTGGAGGCCAGACTGTTTCGTTTAGTTGACATCGTTACGGTTGTTCGTATTCTTCTTGTGTTGACTGACGCCACTTGGTTTCACAAGCGTTGCCTGTCCGCTAGTGGCATCAACGGCGTAATCGATATGTAGTAACTGTGGCCCTATCTTTGGGGTAACGTCGTCGTTCTTCCGAGTCGTGTGAGTCGGCAGTCGGATTGGGAACTCCGGAGGAGCCAAGATAGCAGTGCGGAAACACGCTGGGACGGCTGACGGCACGTATGCACTGCCGGATGGAAGGGCTTTGGTCTCAACGGTACACGACCTAGACGTCAACCGGATCCAAAAAGCTTTAAGTTGAATGGATTTTAATCCTAGCAGCGAAACCTCCATCATTGCGAGATCTCGCGATTCTCCAGTGACTTGGGTTCGTGATGTTGCTCGCAGTGGCGCCGAGACGAAGAGCAGCGAGTGGAGTGCTTGGAGGAAGGAGGATCTAATTAGCTTTCCTCAAATTCTTGTTACTAATTGTTGCATTCTATATGTTACTATTTGTTAAGTTTAACCAGTCGTATTTTACTGCCTGGTGGCCGCTAACGCTCCAGTGACCTGCCCTGGAAGTTGGCGTATGTAACGGCAGTGTACGTTTCCTCACCTTGCCGCTGCTGTCGGGTAAGGCGTGAAGTGTTGATTTGTAGGTCGGTTCTTCTACCCTGGTAGTAGTGGTTCCCTTCTCCTTTCGGATACGCTAAACACAGCATTCTGAGGACGTAGTGCTGACCACCGGTTCCGGATTTGGCGTGGTGTTCCATCGTTGCATTGGTTATAGGACGTTAGGTAGCTTCAGCAGATTATCATTAGTCATTCGTTAGACTGCCACTAGTCTGAGTAACCACCTTGTGAAGTGAATAAAACTCTTGGCTGCCTTTCTCATCCCCAGCGAAAGTGTTTTTGGTCTGACCTACTCACAGGTCGATTCCTGGTGCACCGTCTGTGACTAGCCCTTGTGTTCTATTATTGTGTTACTATTTTATTTTTGTATTATCAAGATACCACCATTTGTCTCACCTGTTTGGTGATCAGTTGCTTGTCCTTTTGAATTAGCCTTGTTATTATATTTGCTGTTTTATTGTATGTTTCCAATTTTTTAAAAATATAATTGCCATTCTTGGCGTTACAGCAAGTTTAAACGATTGTGCTACCAAGTTTACTATCATTTTGTCTCACCTGTTTGGTGATCAGCTGCCTGTCTTTTAAATTAACTTTCGCTATTGCTTTGCTGTTTGACAGAATGTTTGTTAAAACTTTTTTTTCATAATTGCCGTTCCTGGCGTTAAGGGCCTTCAGCCGTGACTGTCGCTACTTGTCTTAAAATTATAATGTGGCAATTGTATTTTTAGCAGTTAATCTTTAAGACGTTGGAGATTTGTTTGCAATATTTTAATAACTGTACTTTGTAAGATGCAACAAGTTAAACAAATCTTAATTTATTGCCATTAAGGCCTTCAGCCGTGAAAGAATCATTAATGTATTGCCATTAAGGCCTTCAGCCGTGAGTGGCGTTTCTTGTCTTAAAATTTTAACTTGGCAATTGTATTTTGCAGCGAGCTTTAAGGCCTTGGTCACTTTATATTTTAATAACTGTAATTGTAAGTTGCAGCAAATTTAATCCATTCTTAATTTATTGCCATTGAGGCCTTCAGCCGTGAAACAGTTCTTAAATTACTGCCCTTATTTTAATTTATTGTTGATTTAAATAAATTGCGTGTGATTAAAAGAAAAGCCAACCAATAGTAACTGATTACGGCCCCATCCACAATCGTAACCGAATCCTGCCTTCCTTGACCATTAGGTCTCAGCGCACTCTAGGAGGTAACAGAGAAGAGGGACGCGTCCCATACTGGCGTCACAAAGGAGTCATCAAAGAAGGAGGCCAGGCATGGCAACAAACTGCATGCGTATCTGCTGAGAAGAAAGTCACAGCGGTATGATAGTGGTAGTTCGGCTGCTTTGGCAGACAGACTCTCAACCGGGTTTGTGTAAATGACCAAACATATGCCATGAAGGTAGATAGTATTGAGATGGCGTATGAGGGATGGACGTGCAGATACATCAACTAAACACCCATAGCCTAGTTTCCAACGTGAAAGGGTCTCCCCAGCAAGTACCGCTGTGGACATGTGGTACACTGCAGTTACCGCATGCAGCGGTCGACTAGATAGACACGTGGGAGAACCAAGAATGTTTTCTATCGAGCACGAGCCCCAAGAATTCCGTAGTTTCAACGAACGGAAGAGCAACATGCCCAATGTGTAAAAACGGTGGTAGAAACCAACTGCGCTGCCAGAAATTCATTCAAACGGTTTGTCGGTTGAAAAACGAAAGCCGTTATTGATGCTTTATGAGAAAAGACGATCGAAACATCGCTGAAGACGCCGCTCAGGAAAGAACTGCAATAGATGGTAAAATTGTCAACGAAAAGGGAGCTGGAGATTCCCAGCTGGAGACAGGCCTTAAGAAGGTTAATGGCAATAGCAAAGAGGACGAGGATCAATACGAAACCCTGAGGCACACTGTTTTCCTGGATAAAGGTGTCCGACAATGCAGAACCCATACGTACCTTTAAAAGGCTTGTTACAATTTATGAAGTAAACATGGCATGCGGCCATGGAAGCCCAACGTGTAGAGATTACGGAGGATACCAATCCTCCAATAAGTGTTCTAGCCTTTCTCGGAATCGGAAAAAACCGCCAGACTCCGGTATTTCAACAGAAAACCATTCATGACAGGGTTGACAAAGTGACGAGATGGCCAGCCACAGAACGGCGCGCTCGAGATCCACACTGTGTAGTGGTTAGTAAATTGCGGGAATCTTGGCACCATATCACATTGCAAACACAGCTAGTGAGAGAAATGCGGTGATAACGAGAAGAAAGGTGTTTACCAGGCGTAGGTACAGGTAAGACAGTGGCTTCACGCCAGCGTTTGGGAAACGTGCCCTCTGCCCATATGCGATTGTACGTACAGTATGAAGGAAAAAGTGCTTGCCTGGAAGAGAAAGGTTCTGCAGCATATGAATATGAACATCGTCCAGCCATGTGGCAGAGGATCGGATCGGTATGATCTAGCTCCCTCATAGTAAAGGCGGCATTGTACCACTCGCGATTCTAACAGGAGAAGCGTATCGCCTGAGCAATATCCACTAGTTTCCGATGGAGGAAGGCAGTGTGAGAGTGGATTGAGTTCGATCTCCAAGCTGTTGTGGACAGCAGTAGGGTCCACTATGACATTATCTGCCACTGTCAGACCGGAAACAAGGGAATGGACCTTGGTCCCAGACAGCCTTCGGAGTTTGGGCCACACGACACAATATGTAGTGGAACTGGTAAGAGAAGTAGTAAAAGGAATCAAGCTAGCTTTTCTGCTATTATGAAGAA
The DNA here is from genome assembly GCF_023864345.2 of Schistocerca serialis cubense. NCBI lineage: Eukaryota > Metazoa > Arthropoda > Insecta > Orthoptera > Acrididae > Schistocerca > Schistocerca serialis. The sequence goes on from NC_064646.1 coordinate 424,055,450, forward strand.
CGCGACGACACTGTGCAAGCAACTGTTTGTAACGACTGCAGCTGGCCATTCTAGGATGATGGTTAAAAACGCGGAGAGCACATCTCCACACGCGAAGTGCGTCGCGGCCCGCCTCAATCCACGAAGGGACCGAAATTCGAAATTTGTGGCAAGTTCTATGGGACCTAACTGCTGAGGTCATCGGTCCCTAGGCTTACGCATTACTTAATCTAACACACGCACCCATGCTCAAGGGAGGATTCGAACCTCCGACGGGGAGAGCCGCGTGAACCGTGGCAAGGCACCTTGGATCGCACGGCTACCCCGCGCGGCACGAAGAGACCGGGACATAGCGCGGCAAAGAGGAAGTGCGAGGAATGGAACGTTCCGCGGTGGTAAAGATAACATTTGAAGGGACGTTCTACCTGTTTATCGCAACTAGGAAACGTTGTTCGTCGAAGGTCGCCAGGGAGGAGTAAAACTGCCAGTCGGCCTTAGAAAGTTGCCGTTTGGGTGCGCACGTAGGTGGGAAAGGCGTCTGCAATCGGATCAGTCGGATAGCACAAGGTAAATGGTCGCCCGAGTACGTCTCAGAACGGACCAGACGAGACGACGGGAAAGCTGCGCAGTACAGATGGAGAGATCCGAATAGGAGTAGGTGTGAGTGGAATCTGGAAGGAACACGGGTTCTCCTGTGTTAGGACACATGAAGTCAAGGTGACTGAGAATATAAGCCAAGAGGGCACCTCTCTGACAGGTTCTGGGCGAGCCCCAGTCACCGAGCAGGGGTGAGGGAGTTGCCCAACAAGCTGAAGTAAGTCTGCCATGGTGACGGAGGGATGTAAACGGTGCTAAGGGAAAAGGGCTAGTGAGGAAGGATAATGTGGTCTGCAACGGCTCGAAGAAGGGTAGTCATGGAGATGTGTTGACTTTGAACATAATCCTGGATGAGCAGTATGACTCCCCTATGAGATGGAATGCCATCATCAGGGGAAAGGTCAAAGTGAACTGGGAAAAAATTCGAGAGCTTAAAGCGGTCGTGAGGACGCTATTTTGTTTCCTGGAGGCAGAGAACAAGCGGATGCTGCAGTTCTAAGAGCAGTCGAAGTCCTGTTTGTTGTTTCGAAGGCAACGAACGATCTACTGGAGGAAAGTCATAGCGAGGAAAGGGGAGGAGGGAAAAAATGAAAGGGTGTCACCTCGGCGGCAACCGAGTGCTAGCCTTCGAAGACTCCCTGCAACACGGGGCGGAGGCTGTAAGATCCTGCTCCATGAAGTCTACACAGACGTCGGTGTTCTCCCTCTGTCGATATGCGGAGCCCAGGGCAGAAAAACGGTTGGTGGTGCGCACTGGCGACATGGAGGTCGGTCGGGCGAGGGTATCACACGGCGACACTGGACACTGTCGAAGAGGATCTCCGAGGTGGCAAAGTAGAGGACCATTTGGTTTTGTTTGACTTCTTGCATCCTTTCAGGGTAGCAGACAAAGAGCAAGATGATTGTTGGCTGGAGGGACATAGGAAGTTTCCACAGGGGTATTCCTTCTCTCGCTCCTGGCCTGCCGGTTTTGTAGCAAGTGACTCCGCCCCGTGAGACGAAATACCCCTGTGGAAACTTCCTATGTCCCTCCAGCCAACAATCATCTTGCTCTTTGTCTGCTTATAACACAGTTGGCGGAGCAGACGCGGATGCTAATTTGGGCGATTTCACAACCGCAGTGCTGAATCTGAGGTCGCCTCTCTGCGTGGCCACGTCTTTCGTGGAGCGAGATGTTGCAAGAACAGTACTGTAAGTGCCGGATGGCAGAACGAAGGGCTTCCGGTTAGTCAACATCGAGATACACAGGGCAATCTCGGAAGGAGGCGGCATGGTCGTCATTGCTGTTGATACAGTGGAGAGAAGCAGACGGACAATTGCCCTCGTGAGCAACACCCATCATTACGCTTTGAAATAGCTCTGTAATTTTCTGTACATCATCTGAAGATGAGCCTGAAAAGGTTCTAAACTCGGTTCATGGAATAAATAACTACTTCAAAAAATGATTTGCTGCAGTTTTCTGTATTTACATTGAAGAAACGGTCATGGGTTCTAGAACATCCATAATGGATAAGCTTAATCTGTGACACCCTCCCGCGGGTCCAGTACATCTGTGACCGTTCGTGCTACCCTTCTCTTCCTGAGTCCAGTATCCCTTGCTAGATCTTCAGTAATGCTCTAGGACGAGCCGCACAAGTGATTTTTGAGCATTTTCCCTGTTATTCTGCCAATAAACCGAAATCTGCCATTATCTCAGTACATACAGAAGAGGCTTAAGCTCGCAGCAAAACTACGTGCCCTTCTGAACACTTTAATTTGCCGAATACTCCGTTTCTACATCTGTAACCATCCACGAGAGAAAAGGAGTTTAACGACATAACTGTCAAGATATGTTGGCCAATTAAAATCAGTCCTGTTAAAAAATGGGGATAATTAAACAGATCGATTCCCCTAATGGCTGCAGCAGTATCCGTTGCCACGCCCGTAAGTCAGTCCGAACGGACGTCAGTATAACCCCGAGCACTTTAGAAGACACTAGAATAGGTTACTAGTAAGGGTGCCATTACCTCACAATCTGATTTTCTACACAAAGAGTCCGATGAGTTTTAAGACTGTTATGGGCGCTGAATTTCCAGGAAACATTCTTCTTACATATAGGAATAAAACATTTTGTGTGGACATCGATCCGGAAGTGCTTTATTCGATCTCATTATCTGCTTCTCATTCTAGTCACACAATCCTGGTAAAAAATATCATACAAAAAGATGTTTTTTTATTACTGTTACGTAGAAGCCATCAACCTGTAAGACACTCTTGTATCTCAACACGTATGTGTAATGTCAATGATAGAAGAACAGGTGTTAATTCTAACTCACAGACAGTATGCATAAGGCGTAATAATCAAGCCGTTTCATACATTTATTATCTCCCCAATTCTAGTCAGCACTTCCTCATTAGTTACGTGACGAACCCATCTAATTTTCAACATTCTTCTGTAGAAACGCATTCGAAACCTTCTATTCTCGTTTTGTCCAAACACTTTATCCTTCATGTTTCGCTCCATACAGGCTACACACCAGACAAAATACCTCCAGAACAGACTTAATAACACTTAAATCGGTATAAGATGTTAACAAATTTCTCTTCTTCAGAAATAATTTTCTTGGAATTGACAGTTAGCATCATCACATTTAAATCAAATACACTCCATTATCCTTTTTTTTTCCTTTTGTTGTTGTTCATCTTCTACCCTCCTTTCAAGAGACTGTCAATTCCGTTCAACTGCCCTTCCAAGTCCTTTGCTTTCTCTGATAGAATTACAACGTCATCGGCAAACTTCAAAGTTTTTATTTTTTCTCCCTGAATTGTTACTTTCTTTCCTACTTTCTCCTTGCTTTGTTTCGCAGACTGCTCAGTTTATAGATTGAATAACATTAGGGATTTTGACACTTGTAACTACCATCTGGTTGTAAAAAACGTTTCAGTCCCTGTATTCTACTCCTGCTACCTTCACTTCATTCCAGCCAACATTGTCAAAAGATTTCTTCGAATCTACAATTGCTAAGAACATAGTTTGTTTTTTCTTGAAGTATCTTCTATAAAACGTTGTACGAACAGTACTGCCTCGTTTGTTCCAACATTTCTCCGGAACCCAAACCGACCTTCCCCGAGGTCGGCTTCTACCAGTTTTTCCATTCTTCTGTACATAATTCGTGTCAGTATTTTGCAACCACGACTTATTATACTCATAATTGGGTAATATTCTTACCTTTCTTCACCTGGTTTCTTTTGAATAGGTACTATTACATTCCTCTTGAAGTCAGACGGTCTTTCCCCTGCCTCACACACCTTGACGACAAGGTGGAGTGGTTTAGTCTTGTCTCGCATTCACAACGATAGATCCAAAAAATGGTTCAAATGGCTCTGTGCACTATGGGACTCAACTGCTGTGGTCATAAGTCCCCTAGAACTTAGAACTACTTAAACCTAACTAACCTAAGGGCATCACACACATCCATGCCCGAGGCAGGATTCGAACCTGCAACCGTAGCGGTCGTGCGGTTCCAGACTGTAGCGCCTTTAACCTCTCGGCCACTCTGTCCGGCAACGATAGATCCGTTCTGAGGGAATATCGCCTACTCCAGCTGTCTTGTATCGCTTAGGTCTTTCAGCACTCTGTCAAATTCTTCTCGCAATAACTCCAAACTCGTCTTGATCTACTTCCTCTTTCCTTTCCACAATATCTGCATCCTTTCAATTTTGGTTATATTCTCCTGCTTATACTGTTTCCACTTTCATCCTCCCCTTGTTTGTTTAGTACTGGTTTTCCATTTGAGCTCTTGATATTCATACAGGAAAATGATATTCGTTTGCACAGTACTAAAGAGCAATTAGCTACATCTGAATCGGATTAAACAGGAGTTAAAACTTGCTCGTTCTGTGAATTGCGTGGTAAGGTTACCACATTACCATAAACAAAGTTCAGTGTTCGACACGTATTTAATACTCATCTTACGAGTGGCGGCTGAAGACTCCTCATCCCCGGAAGCAAGAACAGCTTCTACCATCACTGATGCCCGCACAGTTCGTTTTCCCCTCGGCTACTGGATCAGTCGCGAAAACATGGTGTTCATCCAACGTTTAAAGCTAGACGAAAGGAAGGAACGTTATATTTCAACGTTCCTTCGACGATACGATCATTGGAGCACTGTTTCGGATCGGGGAAGGACGATGAAGGACATCGTCATGACATTACAATGGAACCATAGCGACATTCGTCTTAAGCGATTTAGGGAAATCGCAGAAAACCCAAATCTCGGTGTCTGCGATGACAGCAGGTGGATTTGAACCGACGTCCTCCCGCATGCCAGTCCAGTGTCTTTCTATCCCGCCTCCTGGCTCGATTGGGGGGGAGCCTCAGACCTAGACAGCTTTAAATGGCCTTCTCAGTTTCTCAGCTGAGGACGAATTACGGCGCAAAGCCAGTCTTGCAGACTAGAACCTGCCTCCACTGTTTGCAAAGTCAGTTCCGCCATATTAGGAAACTTTTCTAGTGGCCTTGGCGCCACTGTTTTCATTGTATCTACCACATGAATGACAGGAGGGCACTGCGACTGGACACGGCACTCGTTTCAAACGCTCCAGTTCCAGCGCTGGAACCGCGGAACTCTGCTGACAGCGATGGGTGAAGGGCCAGCAGGACAAAAGAGAACCGCCCGCCCCTCCCCTCCCCCCTCTCTCACTCTCTCTCTCTCTCTCTCTCTCTCTCTCTCTCTCTCTCTCTCACACACACACACACACACACACACACACACGCACGCACACACACAAACACAGAGACAGGGAGAGAGAAAAAGAGAGACAGAGAGAGCGTTCCTTTTCACTCACGCGACTTTTTTCTGTTCTGGCCTTTCAGGACCGCGCTTCTCACTCGCACTAGAAACTCCTCTCCTGTCAGTAGACGAACACATTTATCGCTATATGTTCCTGCTGCAGTCAACGTTCTGTTTTGCTGTTACCTTCTACTAAGGTACTAAACGTTTTTTATGCCACATAAATTCGAGGGCAGAGACACAGTGAAATATTTCTCATACGTTTGATGGTTGTCACATTCTTTTTGCATTCCAATGCAGTAGAGAGGGAATGGGGATGAGACAGACGCAGGAAGACAGAGACAGAGATAAGGAGAGAGAAGCAAACAATCAGTTTTTCCAGTCTTTTTTTTTCGCCTCCGTCTTAAGAGAAGAAAAACAACACTCAGAGACCTGCTTCTAAAATTTGAGTTTACCGGTTAAGGCATTTTTTGGAGGCTTCGTTTCATGATGATGTCAAATTAAACACCTTTTAGCCGTCAATTTCCAACCTTATTGTATCGGATAACCAGATTAAACGTTTTACTACACCATCTTCAGGCCCCTGACCGACCTATAGGAATAATCTACCTTGCTTGTGATCAAAACTGGGTCCAGCAATACTCCTATTAGTAGATATTTGCCGGCAGGTGATGGTAGAAACAAATTTACGTTGTGTAGATATGTACTTTAAACTGCAATAATTTGGTAGAGTACTCAAGGTATGGAAGTGACCTCACGCAATGGATGATGCCTCCTCTGATTTCGGTGGCCCTGAGGTAAAATATGCGTATAGTGTAGTATTAGGCAATGTGTTTTCCTAAATGTATTCAGTATGAGAGGAACTTTCTTTGTCACGAAAGATGTTTCGAAATCTAAATCCATTCATCAGTTACTAATAGTTACCCTAGATTACTAAATCCTCGTAAAACTTACAAATGCAGTTGACATGTCTTCACGGTTCCCGCCAATCTGGACACATGAACCATATGTGCTCTTGCGTAGCTATACGGCAGTTTTCTGGCGCTGGCGCCCTTGTCGTAAGTATTACAAATGTTTTGCAGTGGGGTGCCTTTTTTCTAATAGTGAGATATTTGTAATATCGCTTAGAATTTGTCTTAGCCTGGCATCTCAGGTTAGATATCAAGCAGTCATAATTACAGGAATGTTATTTTGTATCACACTGACCCCCTTCAGTGCTAATATCGAGTTTTTCTGCTGAAATTAGCCCCATCTGTGTGCTGCTGAGTGATTTTGACGCTAATATACAGCACGATTTGCTTTAACAAGCTGATAAAGAACCAGACACTGGAGAATTTAGTGAAAACCACAACCACTTCAAGGAAGAAAAGTATTCTCGTTTTGTCCTTCGATTAAAACGAAGACTTACAATGACATTTTGTAACCACTGTTAAAGGGATATATTTTTGTAGAACACCGAGCTTGGTCTTGGTTACCTTTAATAACAAAGTAATGCAGGAAACTCCCCACTCATTTTGTATATCAAATATTGTTGGTGTTATAACATATTGTAACTACTACATAACATTCGTTTTGACTTATTTTACAGTAACGTGTTGAGCAATAAATTCTGATTATAGGGTATAAAATGTGACATTTTGTACTTTTTTTGTATGTAACATACCAATGGAGATCTAAAAAATAGTAATTTACTAACTTAATGATTTCCGTGGAATAAAATCTGAAGTAGTAAAATTTACAACAGTTCTGTAGCAATGTAGGGTTTCTTCCTGAATGCTCTACGGTTAACAACATAACTAGAACACAATAGGGTCTTCAATATAAGAGTACAGTGATAAAATGCTTGTTAATGTCTGTGTTCGAACATTTGGCGAAAATATCCGAGAAATGCGCTAAAAATGAGTGGCGTGGTGACCGGATTAGGCTGCTGGAGAGGTGAACACATCTAAGCTCCGCCGTTATATGAAGCAAGAAAGTAGGTTTACTCTAGTAAGATAAAACGTATTTCCTCGTGGCCTTCTTTTTAGTCACATTCAACTACGGCTTATGGAAATGAAATTTTATTGGAAGTTCCAGCCTATCAGGAGGCGCTCACAAAGAGTATCTCAAATGTTTGTACTCTCTTATTTTTAAGTGTACATTTTTGTGGGAAACTGTAAAAATTCGAAAGGCTTGATACAACGGTTGAGACAGCACTGAAGCTCGCTTGGCGATGTTTACACCACAGCAGGCGATCCAAGCTGCCTTGCCTATCAATTCTGCCACCTTTTTTTCGAGAGTGCCAATGCTAAAGTTAACAGGCGTTGTATCTGCGCTTTGATACATTGAAGAATTTCAGGATGGCGTTTAATAAAATCCATTTTTAAAAAATCATTGGTGGTTCAGTATCCAGGTTGATACAAAAAAGTTAAGAGGTGCAAACTGTGGTGTCACCGCCAGACACCACACTTGCTAGGTGGTAGCTTTAAATCGGCCGCGGTCCATTAGTACATGTCGGACCCGCGTGTCGCCACTGTCAGGGATCGCAGACCGAGCGCCACCACAAGGCAGGTCTCGAGATACGGACTAGCACTCGCCACAGTTGTACGGACGACTTTGCTAGCGACTACATGGACGAAGCATTGCTCATTAGCCGAGCCAATAGTTAGAATAGCCTTCAGCTAAGTCAATGGCTACGACCTAGCAAGGCGCCAATAGTAACATTGCATGTATCTAAAGAGTCTCACTTGTATCGCCACAATCTCCAGATGTACCAAAAGGATGGATTAAAGTTAAGTATTCCAGAAGCTACGTACTTTTCTTTATAGCATTCATTACGTATCCTGTTTCAGACCTCACGCCATCCTGCTTTAACTTAGCGCGTGCCTTTCGGCTTCCTCTCATTGTGTCTAGGCTGTCTCGTCTAGACACAACACAAACATACACTGAAAGGTGGCACACTATTCTTTCATTTTAACAACATTGCCAGTCAGATTGATATTCATATTTTGGGTCACGATCGAGGTGTTCCCCAGTACTACATTTTGTGTGTGGTTTATTACTTTTTACATGAGGAAATTGTGGGCAGAAAATTCTTATAACTGCATATGTAAACTGTAGAGAATTTGTACCCGGAGGGCCATATAGGAGACGATAGAGAACAGGGGGAGAGATGGATTGGGGGCCATAAGTTCTGAGTGCAGCGACCAAGTTGCGTGAGTGATTCTGGGAAGAAGTACTCAGTGGATCATACCTACAGAGGAACTTCTGGCCATAGCTCTCTCCTCCTTCTGCTTAGGGCCATACAGCAGGGCGTTGGTTTGTACATTTTACCCGGGACAGGTGGTAGTCCATTGGAAAGGGAGCCAGTTGGCAGAAAGTGGGTGGAGGAACCCATTTTAAAAGAATTGTGTAAACTTTGTGCAAAAGGTCATAAAAGTCCATGCATTCTCATGTTAGAAGCTGGAAGGATTGGGGGCAGGGTGGCTGCTGCACGTATTCAGTGGAGGCAAGACAGTAACCCTCCTAACACCAGAGTGTCATCAGGTTCTTTTAGCGAGCGGGAAAAACATATATTTCACAGGCACGACTGTCTGGGAAGCTTGACAGCCTTCATTCAGGAACTGGAAATGGTCGACCTTCTAACAACCCTACCACAACAAAGGTAAAAATTTAATAATGATTGTACTGTTGCTCACGCTGCTAAATACTGCATTTTTGGGCAACAACAAAGTTATTAGTCGCAGGTGTCATTAGAGGACAGTTAATAAAGTCGTTTCATGTAATAATGAATAAACTAGGCACTCATCTTTTCGTGTTTCCCACGCTGGTCTCGTTGTAAAATTATGGCTCAATCGTCGGAAATGTAGATGGTAATGATTCCAAGCTCGGATGCAAAGAGGCCTAGATTTTATTCTGCTATATTCAAAAGTTTTATAGATATGTTTCACAAACCATTCTTGAAGATTAAACCTTTGAAAGTTAGCACAATGGTGACGTAAAAAAATAATCATCACTCCGAATTTAAGTTACACTTCCTTTTTATTGCTTTTGTTGCAATATCACGTAACACACAAAACATCACTTCACAATACAAAACATACTTGAAAACATCTTCCTCACTGTTAAAGTTCACATTTTATAATCTGACTACAATATGTGTCTTTCCAACATGGCGTCTAAGACTTGACTTTCTCAAGGTCCGACTCTCTAACTAACTGCTTACGCGCCCAAAAATCAAGAGTTGCAAGTACGTCAAAGATCATAGTGACAAAAGAAAGAATACACATAAGAATAATATCATTGCAATACAAACATATCGATGTATCAAAGTACCTCTACATTAATGAAATCAAATCTGAATGTTGTCTCAGAAATATGTCAACTACTTTACAGAAACACAGAAGAATATTGCTGGTATCGAGAGGTTCAGGTGAGCTGCCGTAATGGTTACGTAATTCAAGTACCATTACAACCTGGAAAGATTATATCTCTCTGTAAATGAGGGAATGTGGTCTCATATAGATTTTAAATCTTGGTCATGCTTACCGTGAGAACGATGCCTCCCCATTATAAAATCTTCTTTTTTCAAACAAGGGAGATCTGTAGTCGCTGACTGGTTCCTCTCAGGATATGCAAAATGGAGGATTGCTCCTCCAGCGTAGGAATCCCTGTTCTGTGTCTGGACTGGCTACCAGGCGAATAGAATAATCAAGAGGGGAGATTCAAAGTGTAGAGGATAGTTCATTTTGTTTGTACAACGTAGGGGCGGTTTCGTTTTTGCTAATTCAGTTGCTATACTGAGGCTTGCTGGAAATTTATCAACTGAAGACATAAAGTGATGGTGATTCTTTGCCTGCTTCGTATTCTGGTCTTCCGCTGGTAAACTCCAAGTCTTTCCTAGTGCGTAAGAGTTGTGGTCTGTATCTTGTGGTGGAATTAGAGCCAGTGGCAGTTTCCTACTGTACCGACAGAGCAACTGCAAATCATTTCGAACATATCGTGTGACACAAGGGTGAACTTATTCGTCCTGAGTCTACCATCTGTTTGACAATTCCTGCATACACTGTCACGCCTATTAGTGAAATTGGTTTGGGCAGATCATCGCCGCCGACAACAACCACAGCATTCAACGTTTGCAACATTGTTACGCCGTTTGTCTGAGACACGGTCGTTTCAAGAAGCAGGAAATCACGAAGGATGTACCCAAAATGTTCGGACACCAGAGCTGGAGGAAAATGTGACCGCCGTGTCACTACCAAGCAATTACCCCGCCAATACAGGGTTAACTTATACGACCGTGCGGAACATTCTCCATGACAATTGTTGTCGCCCTTGTTACAAACACTGGATTCGCATTCGGGAGGACGACGGTTCAACCCCGTCTCCGGCCATCCTGATTTAGGTTTTCCGTGATTTCCCTAAATCGTTTCAGGCAAATGCCGGGATGGTTCCTTTGAAAGAGAACGGCCGATTTCCTTTCCAATCCTTCCCTAACCCGAGCTTGCGCTATGTCTCTAATGACCTCGTTGTCGACGGGACGTTAAACACGAACCACCACCACCACCTTGTTACAACTGGCCGCTGTGGCCGAGCGGATCTAGGCGCTTCAGTCGCAGGTTCGAATCCTGCCTCGGGCATGGATATGTGTGATGTCTGTTGTGACTTGGCAAGACAGCCAAGCCACTTTGAGGTAGCCGAAAGGCACGCGTTTAAGCTCACGCAGGCTGGCGTGAGGTCTGGAACGGTTAAAGGAGTTGAGTCTAGCAAAAAAGGTACGTAGCTTCTGGAATACTTAACTTTAATCCATAATTGGTAAACATCGGTCTGACTGTAGATGCATCACAAGATAAATAGCAATTGATAATGGCGCCTTGCTAGGTCGTAGAAAATGACGTAGCTGAAGGCTATGCTAACTATCGTCTCGGCAAATGAGAGCGTAATTTATCAGTGAACCATCGCTAGCAAAGTCGGCTGTACAACTGGGGCGAGTGCTAGGAAGTCTCTCTAGACCTGCCGTGTGGCGGCGCTCAGTGTGCAATCACTGATAGTGGCGACACGCGGGTCCGACGTATACTAACGGACCGCGGCCGATTTAAAGGCTACCACCTAGCAAGTGTGGTGTCTGGCGGTGACACCACAATGTCCTTAGGTTTAAGTAGTTCTAAGGGTAGGGGACTGATGACCTCAGATTTTTTATCAGTTACAGAGTGTGCAATGATTACCAGGGACAAACCGACCACATCGGGAGCAGTTTTGTCACTGGATTCTTCCCGAGGCAACCACGATTCCAGAAGTCACAGATGAGGCCACTAAAGTGGTATCTTCTGCTTTCATAACAGTCATCTGTGAGATAGAACGTAGAATCCCCATGGGATGGTGACAGCGAATCGTCAGCACTGATGCAGCCAGAATGTGCGTGTCGTTACAGGTATCGACTGTATTTTGGGACCAGTCTTCCTTCCACGTCGCCTAACAGGCCGGAACTGTGGGCGTTACTTGCGGTGACTTTGCCTCCCGTGTTCGAAGAAGTGCCACTGATGATTCGAAGGATTATGTGGCTGCTACATGATGATGCTCCAGCCCATTTCGCCGTTAAATCCCGGACACATCTTAATTGTGTCTTCCCTGGTAGATAGATCGGAGGAGGGGGTCCAGCTACATGGCCTACTCGTTCACCGGATCTCAACCAGCGCGATTTCTGGTTTTGGGGCCATCTCAAAAGTATCGTGTATGCAGAGCTCATTCTAGATGTAGAGATACTGGAGCAGCGTATTCATGCTGCCTTTGACACTGTTCAGATGCAGCCTGACCGACGTGAACGTGAGAGACAGGAAATGCGGCGATGCGTATACGTATGCGTCGAGGCACATTCAAACCATTTCTGACACATACTGACTGCATCGTACAGTGCATGTAAGACTGCAGTATCTGTAACAATGTATGATTGAATAAATGGTCTCTAGCACGGAAACCATGCATTTCCGGTCATAAGTTCATTAGACCTTTCTGGTTCCGCACCATCTCATCGATCAAACCCTAGGGTTTGAGCACGATGGAAAAAATCACCCGGTATAAAAAAGTAAGTGTGTAGCTCACGATTTGACGGTTACTGAGAAAATACTTTTCTTTATGTACAAATAACACCATTTAGCATCATTCAGACATGTATTTATGATTGAAGCAAACGACAGTTTTGCAAAACTATCTAATCAAAAGTATCCGGACGCCTTTTAGTGGACATTAGTACGGGGCACTTCCACCCTTCGTTTTAATGACAGTTTCAACTCTCGTGGGACACTTTGAATTAGTCGATGTTCGAACTGATCCCAAAGCTCTCCCATTCGCTTTTTTATACGAACACACTGTCATTTTACTGTAGTGTTGTTTATTTAATTACGACACGTTTCGCCCTTTAATGTCATGTTTTAGTGAATACGTTTATGGCATTAACATGTATTGCGGGACATCAAGCTCAAAATTGGCCATAAAATTATGAAAAATACTCACTCCCCACGAAATGCCAGATGTCTAGCATTTCGCGGGGAGCGAATATTTTTCTTAATTTTATGGCCAATTTTTAGCTTGATGTCCTGCAATATATGTTAATGAAACTCAGTCTCTTGAAAAATGTCATAAAAGACCGAAATCTGGGTCGTAACTAAATAATCAATATGTTGTGGCTGGCAGGAGACCCAACACCGTGTTACTAGAGGAGGCCGAAAGGCACGCGTTTTAGCTCACGCAGGTTGGCGTGATGTCTGGAACAGGACAAGGAAATTAGAATTTAGAAAAACGGACGTAGCTGGTGGAATACTTAACTTTAATCCATTAATGATAAACGTCGCTCTTGACGGTACATGATTCACAATATGAATAGTAACTGAATATGGCGCCTTGCTAGGTCGTAGCAAATGACGTAGCTGAAGGCTATGCTGAGCTATCGTCTCGGCAAATGAGAGCGTATTTTGTCAGTGAACCATCGCTAGAAAAGTAGGTTGTACAACTGGGGCGAGTGCTAGGAAGTCTCTCTAGACCTGCCGTGTGGCGGCGCTCGGTCTGCAATCACTGATAGTGGCGACACGCGGGTCCGACGTATACTAACGGACTGCGACCCATTTAAAGGCTACCACCTAGCAAGTGTGGTGTATGGCGGTGACACCACACAATACTCATTCAAATGGCACTGTGTTCATTTAAAAATCATTGTATGAGTGTTGCTCAGCAACATCAAAAACTGTCTTCCATTGGTTCAGGTCGAGGCTCTGGCCAGGTCAGTTCATTTCAGGAAACCATTTCCGCTTTATGACAGGGTGCACTAACATGTCTCCGAACTGTTTGCCTAATGGACGAAATATACAATTCCATAAAATGTGTACATATCTACCCACACTGAGCTCTCTTTCAAGCGGAATAAGGGGAGCATACCCCGGTTGCACTAACATGTCTCCCGACAGTTCGCCTAATGGACGCAACATAAAATGCCATAAAATGTGTTCATATCTACCCAAATTGAGCGCTCTTTCAAGTGGAGTAAGGGGAGCATACTCTAATCACGAAAACCGCCCCCATATCGTAACACAATAAAGTGTTGGCGGTACACTTTATGGCAGATAACGCCCAACCCAAACTCTTCCAACAGATTGCCACAGCGTATAATGTGATTCACAACTCGAAACACTCGTTTCCAGTCATTCTCTCTCCACTAGCGCCGCTGTCACTCCACCTAAGCGTCGTTTAGCATTGACTATCGAAACTGGCTACACTGAATAGCCAAAGAAACTGCTCCACCTGCCTAACGTCGTGTAGGGCTCCCGTGAGCACTCAGAAGTTTCACTACACGTTGTTGCATGGCCTCGACTAAATGTCTGAAGTAGTGCTGGAGGGAACCGATACCATGAATCCTGCAGGACTGGCCATAAATCCGTAAGAGGGGGTGGAGATCTCTTCTGAACATCACGTTCCAAAGCATCCCAGATATGCTAAATTATGTTCGTTTTGGGAGTTTGGTGGCCAGCGGAAGCATTTAAACTCAGAAGAGTGTTCCTGGAGCCACTCTTTAGCCATTCTAGACGTTTGGAGTGTCAAATTGTCGTGCTGTAATTGCCTCAAGCCACCTAATGGTGTGTGGGTAGGGTACTTTCGGTATCTGATACCTCCAACCCTGTTCCACTCGCGAACTGGCTCTAATTTCTCCGATTTTCTCCTTGTAGTCAATGCGCGAGATATTTGTGGAGGGAAGTGATATGTTGTCAGACTCCTGAAAAGTGCTGTCCCGAAATTTCAATTGGAAATCTCTCCGTGATGCACAACGCCTCTCTTGTAGCGTCTGCCAATGGAGTTTGTTTAGCATCTCCGTAACGCTCTATCGCCAGCTAAACGATCCCGTGATGAAACTCGCCGCTCTTCGCTGGTTCTTCTCTATCTTTTCTATCGGCCTACCTGATAGGGATCCCAGATAGATGAACAATATAATCGGGCGAACAAGCGCCTTATAAGCCACTTATTTCGTGGATTAGTTACATTTCCTTAAAATTCTTCCGATGAATCTGTCTGGTTTCTGCTTTTCCCACACTCTGTTTTGTATGGTCATTAGACTTAGGTCGCTCTGGATAGTTACGCCTAGATATTTTACAGCAGACGCTGTCTACTATTTGTCATAAATAGGGTAGCTGCACAGTAGTGGAATTCTCGTCCTATGTATGCGCAGTATGTTACATTTATTTACGTTCAGAGTCAACTGACAGAGTCTGCAAAAAATGGCTCAAATGGCTCTAAGCACTATGGGACTTAACATCTGTGGTCATCAGTCGCCTAGAACTTAAAACTACTTAAACCTAACCAACCTAAGGACTTCACACACATCCATGCCCGAGGCAGGATTCGAACCTGCGACAGTAGCAGTCACGCGGTCGCGGACTGAAGCGCCAAGAACCGTTCTTCCACAGCGGCCGGCGACAGAGTCTGCACCATTCATCAATTCTCTGTAGGTCTCTGCAAATTCTTACTATCTTCTGGCCTTGCTACTTCGGTAAAGACAACTGCATCATCAGCGAAAAGGCTTGAAGAGCATCCGACGCTTTCTACCAGATTTCTGTATACGATTATATTGCAAATCACAAAGGTCCTATCACACTTCCCTGTGGTACTCCGAATATTACATTTGCATCTCTTGATTTAGTTAAGAGCGACGTGTTGAGTTCTGTCTGCAAGAAAGTATTGAATCCAGTCTGCTCCGATACTCCGAGAGATCGTATTTTTTCATTAAACGCGAGACGGTGTCAAATGCCTTGCTGAAATCAACGAACGCGGCGTCAACCTGAACGCAGTTGTCCGCTGCTCTGCGGATTTCATGGAGGAACAGAGCGAGCCCAGTTTCGCAGGATCTCTGTTTGCGGAATCCATGTTGATTTTTATAGAGGAGATGTTCATTTTCCGGAAACTTCATATTTACTGAGCATGAAACATGTTCCATAGTTCTACAAAAGATTGATGTCTACTATATAGGTCCATAGTTGTGTGGACCTGTCTTACGGCGTTTCTGAAAAACAGGAATGACCTGCGCTTTTTTGCAGTCAATAGGTACCTTTCGTTGCTCAAGCGATCTACGATAAATTACTGCTAGAAGGGGAGCAAGTTCTTATAGAATCTTATAGGTATCTCATCTGGTCCTGAAGCCTTTCCACTGCTAAGCGATTGCAGCTGATTTTCAGTACCGCAATCGGTTGTCTCAATATGTGACGTTTCGATGTTCGTACGACGATTGAAAGGAGGAACAGTGCTACGATCTTCCGCCGAGAAACAACTTCGGAAAACCGACTTGAGTAATCCGGTCTCCACTAGCTTGAACAGTCTCTTGCTGACATGCAGGGCCCATGGATTCATGAGGTTGCATCCATACCCGTATACATCCATCTGGTCGATACAATTTGAAACAAGAAACGTCCGATCAGGCAACATGTTTCCAGTCATCTACAGTCCAATGTCTGTGTGACGGGCCCAGGCGAGGCGTAAAGCTCTGTGTCGTGCAGTCATCAAGGGTACATGAGGCGGTCTTCGGTTCCGAAAGCCCATATCCATGGTGTTTCGTTGAACGGTTCGCACGGTGACACTTGTTGACGGTGCTGCACTGAAACCTCCAGCAAATTGCGGAAAGATTGCACTTCTGTCACGCTGAACGATTCTCTTCATTCGTCGTTGGTCCCGTTCTCGCAGGATTTTTTTCCAGCCGCAGCAATGACGGAGATGTGGTGTTTTGTCGGACTCCTGATATTCACGATAAGCTCGTGAAATGGTCGTACGGGAAAATCACCACTTCATCGCTCGTACGCCAACAGTACCACCATGTTCAAACTAACTTAAGTCTTGATAACCTGTCACTGTAGCAGCAGTGACCGGTGTAACAACTTTTTGTCGTATACAGGAGTTGCCGACCGCAACGCCATATTCTGCCTGTTTAAATATCTCTCTATTTGAATATGAATGCATACATCAGTTTCTTTGGCGCTTCAGTGTACATCAATGCATCCCATTACTGTTGACTCCTTACGCACATACTCTGTGCTAACTTGGTGCTCGTAGCACTCGAACTCACAAGTGGTTCCTTCTGCTGATTTCATACTATTGCCTACAACCACTTTCTGTGATGCTCCATGGTCGCTCTCAGTCAGTACGAGAGAGCCGCCTGGGCTTGGCTTACATTCACAGCCACACCATCAAGAGTCGACTTTGGTAGCTTTAAAATGATTAAAATGCTTCTATTGGATCTGTTAAACAGGTCACATCCGATGACTAGTCCACATTCGAAGTCACTGAGCTCTCTTGACCGACCCGTTCTGCTATTTTTGCTTCTCTACTCTCCGTCTCATTTTATACTGGCGTGTTCGCCTCTCGTGGCACGAAGTGGACAATTCTGTGTTACCTAGCGGTGTAGTGATACTTTCGCCAAGATAGCGTATTCTAACAACCAAAGCAATTACTGAAATAACGTAATGAGGAAAACGGAAAAAAATTACATTTAAACCCGCATGGCTTCTGAAATATTATTTCCTTGTCGTAAATACACCACTTCCTGCATTCGAAATCGATTCGCAGCTACGTCAATCTGTCGAATATCCCAAAAGCACTCACAACGATTTCGGTAGCCAAGGAAGCTTTTGCGAACAGCTCTTCAGAGGTACTGACCCACGTATTCACGCCTCACTGTCGTTTTATGTTGTAGCCCCATTGAAATGTGCGTTTATGACCTATGTGCGTTTATGACCTATGGTTTCGTTCGAATCGTTTTTCTTTTCTTTCTTTCTTTCTTCTTTGAGCTGACCTTCACTCTCTTTTGTTTTCTTTTTCTGCAGCCGGTATACGCTAGAAGATACATAACGTTTTTTGAAGTCTGCTTCATGCTGCAACAACAAATGTAGTTGGTTCCGTGCTCAATATGAAGTAACTTCGCGATCTGTATTTCATGTTGGCTAACAAGTGTATTTAATAGCATTCATACACTTTAAGGCGCAATTTTACGCTATTCTGGGAATGCATTCGTGGCCATTAGAAGTAAAGCACACAGTCTAATGTGAAAACGTTGCCCTCCAAACTAATATACAACCGCCAAGTGCACGGGTCTGAGTGGTTTGGTTATGTTTTGCTTTAGGGCGCAAAAACAATTGGGGTCATACGCGCCGAAGTCAAAACTATAGAACACGAACACAGAGAGGAGTTAAACAACTATACGTCATTCCCAACAGACAGAATAGAAGACAACTAAAAACAGGCACGTGGAGAAAGGGCTAAAAAAGACATCATACAGAAATGGAGATCCAAAACTAAAAGCCGGCCGGGGTGGCCAAGCGGTCCTAGGCGCTTAAGTCTGGAACCGAGCGACCGCTACGGTCGCAGGTTCGAATCCTGCCTCGGGCATGGATGTGTGTGATGTCCTTAGGTTAGTTAGGTTTAAGTAGTTCTAAGTTTTAGGGGACTGATGACCTCAGATGTTAAGTCCCTTAGTGCTCAGAGCCTTTTGAACCATCTGAACCAAAACTAAAAGTTAAATGGACTTCTCTATACTGCTTCGGTGGATAAAAAGTAAGACGCCGTTGACAGCCCACACTTTTGCTAAAACGGCCGATGAGTCAGACGGCAAACTCAAACGAAAACGTTAAAGGTTAGAAAACGGGCATTGCATCAGGAAGGGGCGAACAGTTAAAACTTGAGTGCAATGTGGACAAAGTGGTGGGGCAGCGACACTTAGCAAATGACGACATAGCTATACAGGCAGTGCCCAATACGCAGCCGAGTTAAAATAACCTCCTCCCGGCGGGAGTGCGCAAAAGAGGTCTTCCAAGACGCTGATGGAGACTTAATAAGCCAGAGCTTATCCCCCCGGGTCAGTGAGAAACACATTGTTTCACATATTGTTGTCTGCGAATGGAAACTGCTCGCCGGGGTGTGTGGCTCACTGTTAGGTCATTATCTGTCAAGCGCCCTCTCCACTTCATAGTACACTACTGGCCATTAAAATTGCTACACCAAGAACAAATGCAGATGATGAACGGGTATTCATTGGAAAAATATATTATACTAGAACCGACATGTGATTACGCTTTCGCCGGCCGGTGTGGCCGAGCGTTTCTAGGCGCTACAGTCTGGAACCGCGCGACCGCTACGGTCGCAGGTTCGAATCCTGCCTCGGGCATGGATCTGTGTGATGTCCATAGGTTAGTTAGGTTTAAGTAGTTCTAAGTTCTAGGGGACTGATGACCTCAGATGTTAAGTCCCATAGTGCTCAGAGCCATTTGAACCATTTTTTGATTACACTTTCACACAATTTGGATGCATAGATCCTGAGAAATAGTACCCAGAACAACCACCTCTAGCCGTAATAACGGCCTTGATACACCTGGCATTGAGTCAAACAGAGCTTGCATGGCATGTACAGGTACAGCTGCCCATGCAGCTTCAACACGATACCACAGTTCATCAAGAGTAGTGACTGGCGTATTGTGACGAGCCAGTTACTCAGCCACCATTGACCAGACGTTTTCAGTTGGTGAGAGATCTGGAGAATGTGCTGGCCAGGGCAGCAGTCGAACATATTCTGTATCCAGAAAGGCACGCACAGGACCTGCAACATGCGGTCGTGCATTATCCTGCTGAAATACAGGGTTTCGCCAGGATCGAATGAAGGGTAGAGAGCCGGCCGAAATGGCCGTGCGGTTCTAGGCGCTACAGTCTGGAACCGAGCGACCGATACGGTCGCAGATTCGAATCCTGCCTCGGGCATGGATGTATGTGATGTCCTTAGTTAGGTTTAATTAGCTCTAAATTCTAGGCGACTGATGAGCTCAGAAGTCGCATAGTGCTCAGAGCCATTTGAACCTTTTTTTAAGGGTAGAGCCATGGGTCGTAACACATCTGGAATGTAACGTCCACTGTTCAAAGTGCCGTCAATGCGAGCAAGAAGTGACCGAGATGTGTAGGTAACCAATGGCACCCCATATCACCACACAGGGTGATCCGCTAGTATGGCGAAGACGAATACACGCTTCCAATGTGTGTTCACCGCGATGTCGCCAAACACGGATGCTGCCACCCATTATGCTGTAAACAGAACCTGGATTCATACGAGAAAATGACGTTTTGCCATTATTGCACCCAGTCTGTGACCCAACGTCAAGGATAACCGCAGCCATGGTCTCCGAGCTGATAGTTCATGCCGCTGCAAATGTTGTCCAACTGTTCGGGAAGATGGTTGTTGTCATGCAAACGTCCCCATCTGTTGACTCATGGATCGAGACGTGGCTGCACGATCCGTTACAGCCATGCGGATAAGATTCTTGTCATCTCGACTGCTAGTGATACGAGGCCGTTGGGATCCAGCACGGCGTTCCATATGACCCTCCTGAACCCACCGATTCCATATTCTGCTAACAGTCATTGGTTCTCGACCAACGCGAGTATTAATGTCGCGATACGATAAACCGCAATTGCGATAGGCTACCATCCGACCTTTATCAAAGTCGGAAACGTGATTGTACGCATTTCTCCTCCTTACACGAGGCATCACAACAACGTTTCACCAGGCAACGCAGGTCGACTGCTGTTTGTGTATGAGAAATCGGTTGGAAAGTTTCCTCATGTCAGCACGTTGTAGGTGTCACCACAGGCGCCGACCTCGTGTGAATGCTCTGAAAAGCTAATCATTTGCTTATCAGAGCATCTTCTTCCTGTCGGTTAAATTTCGCGTCTGTAGCACGTCATCTTCGTGGTGTAGCAATTTTAATGGTTAATACTGTAGTTTTTCAGAATGCATTTAGGAGCAGTCTCTTAAAGCGTCCTTGTTGAGTTACGAGGGACAACAACAGTTTTGTTATAGAGTATACTGAAGGTACAGACCTGGCATGAGCGTCTCCTGTTCTACTTCCGTGGCTGAGTACTTCTTAAAACAGCCTCCTTCACTGTGTCGTACGGAACTGTCTATCAAGCATGTCTTGTCTTCCAGAAACTTCTACAGGTGATACGGAAGGTTCTGAGAAATGATAATGTTTGTACGTGGTCGGTAGAAACAATGCTGATACGTGGAACAGCCATGCGCACAAGACGATCTTTCCGGAACTGCTTATTATTGTCGAGTTGGCTTCTGCATGCGGGCACGCTTTGTCTCTGCTACGTCGTGGGCTCATTAGCAGATCACGCATGGCGCGGGAGAGAAGTGTCCTAGCAGGTAGCTTAAATATCACACAAAATGCCTATTTTTTCCTGCCTGCAGATAAAGTTCAATTTGCTTACTAGTAGCGAAGCGACTTGAATCAGTAAAGGCGTACTGTATGCCTAATTGGTTCCTTTCAATGCTGGTATAGTAGCTTCTGCTACGTCGTGGGCTCATTAGCAGATCACGCATGGCGCGGGAGAGAAGTGTCCTAGCAGGTAGCTTAAATATCACACAAAATGCCTATTTTTTCCTGCCTGCAGATAAAGTTCAATTTGCTTACTAGTAGCGAAGCGACTTGAATCAGTAAAGGCGTACTGTATGCCTAATTGGTTCCTTTCAATGCTGGTATAGTAGCTTCATACTTAGCAATATACATAACCTCCCTCTCCACGAACGATCCGTACCTAAAGACTGGAAAGAATTATTCAAGAAAGGAAATAGGCGTAATCCGCTGAATTACAGACCCAAGTCACTGATACTGATTTGCAGTAGGGGTTTGAAAATACGAGGTAAGTCATAAAAGTAATGGAACTGATATTTTATCGACTTATTATCTTCAAATAACAATAAACTTTCCTATCAAATACGTCTTTTCCGCAGCTATACTGCTGAGGAGTCTATATCCCCAATCCTTGCCAACAGCGCTGAAAGCCTTCCATTGGTAGGGCCTTTAACGTGTTGATCACATTCTTTTGATGTTTTCCACAGTCCCAAAATGACTTTTCTTAAATGTATTTTTCAGTTTGGGGAAAAGAAAAAAGGCTCAAGCAGTCAAATCAGGTGAACACGGGGTCTATGGAACTACAAAAAATGCATTTTCGGGTAAAAAAAGCTCCATGATGGACGTGGCCGTGTGATATAAGGTGCTATCATGATGTAGCGTATACTTTTCTGCAGTGTCAGGTTTCACTTGTACCTGAGCATTTTAAGGACATGTTTGTAAACACTTGGGTGATATTTTGTCCTAGAACAACAAATTCTTTATGAAAATAAATCAAAGCAAATAAGCTTTATTTTTATCTTTGTTTTGCTCATTCGAACATCAGTCGAGATGTCTCAGTGTGCCACTCCTCACTTTGCAGTTTCGTCTCATCGTACTCAAAAATTCAGAATATATTACCTGTGATCACACGACTTTTGAGTTTTCGGCGAATCAAAGTGTTTGATTTCGCACTGTACCTACAGAGTGCCAGTAAGTAAAACTTATTTATACACCCTGTTTATTGCGTACTCCATTACAATGCTGTCCTGTCGTGTACAAGAAATGAAATAGAGCACGGGATGGGGTCGGGCCCAAACGTACTGCCAGATCGTAAAATTAAATTGCATATTCTCATTTAGATATGCCAATTTGTCGTTACACAGACAGAAAAAAACACACTATCGACAACGTCACGGCTATTGTTCTGTCGGGCCCAAACACAATGGAGAGCATATTCGAATTAAGAAGACTAGATTTTAGAAGCTTAACACATTTGCGCCTGTTGCATTATTTGGACGAGTACCATGTCGATAGTTCTATGCATCTACCAATGCTGCTTAAGGGTGTTACCGCTGTCCATTGCCCCATAATGCCGTCAAAATGGCACATTACTTGATTGGATTCATAGGTTCGTAATAAAGGAATCTGAAACTTTTACAAACTTTGACGGAAACTTTAGTTTAGATGGGAATGTCAGTTTACTCCGGGTCTCCGGTTTCCTTGAACATTACGTTGACGTATTTATCTAGAAGAACTCATTTAACACACCTATAATTCGCCAGCTGACGAGCTTTTTCGTTCAAGCTACAGTGCAAACGTACACTACAGTATCACCTCATTACCTGTAACTTCATTTTGAATAATTTTTACATGTGACTGGGTGACCAGCACCCACACCTGCCGCCATGTCATAATATCATCGACTGACGCTCAGTTAGATTAAGAACTTTCAAAATTTAATAATCCCGAATGACTAATCGAAAATGCCGCCGTTCCCCACAATGTATGTTCACCGCATTCACGTGCTGACACGCTTTTATACTCTTGTTTCATCCTCTTTAACATGCTTTGAACCACATGTTGATGTAACCGAACGAATCCGATTTGTTAACTGTGAACATGTATGGCAAGAATATGGCTAAGTAAGCGAAATGTGTTTACTGGATTTGAAAGCATAGAATTCGATTCAGTGATTTTTGGCACAATTTTAATTGGAACTTGGCATTCCCAGGGAAGGCAAAGCGGGAATCTCACGAAGGACATCCAAAGACGCAGCAAATACTCTTTTCAAAGGCTACAAATAACTGGAAAGCCAGCCCCCCAAGTAAGGTATGAGGATGGAAATGGTCCCGAATGAAGTCAAGATGTCTGGCTCACAGCTGAAATCGCTATTGGTGACGGAATACGGACGCGCAATCACCCTTCTGGACAATGACACCTCGCAAAAAATCATGTTAACAATGTCTGAAGCCATGCCAGCTTCAGATAGGTAAGCAGATCTTCACATTTTTCCTACAGAAGTTCAAACACCCACAGGCCGAGCAACCCATAACCGATTTCCGTGCACGATTGAATACCATCTGCCTTTAGATATTTAGTGGCCTATAGTCTATTTCTCTTACATGTTAGTGAAACTAGTGAAGTCCGACATGTCGCACGCTTGCAAGTGTCCCATATAATCACTTGTTATTGCAAAAAGGAAACCAGTCAAAATAGAATGATTTTGTACCGTGGACCCAAAGTGGGGTTGGTGAAATTTAGATAAAATATTGATGATTATAACAGTAGCCTAAATTATGGGCGGTTGTAATGCACTGGTAGACGTAATTTACTGTGCAAACGATTAAAACAATTTGGAATGATTTCATACTGTCGTTATTTAGTGAGAATAATATTTGCTTGTTATGTGTGTATTGTCTCAACAGTTTAAAATAAACTGCATAGACCAGACGTGGCTAACGGTGGATTTCAGCGCAGGAAGGGTTGGCGTGTGAAGGGACTGGATCGACGAGAAGACGACGGTGTGGTGGTGGAAGTTTATAACATAATATAATAGCGCCTTCACCATGAACGGGTGCCTGTGGTTTCCTGTCCCCATAGTGCCATGCATGGAAGGTGTCCGTGTTGGGGAGATGCTCGTGTTTGATCATTAGAAGCGCCTGCTGGATTCGCAGGGAGCTTGCATTTGTAAGGCTGTTTATCAAGACTCGCTAGGGTGTGCCATCTGCCGGGAGGCAGGTATGGTCTAAAGCGACGTGGCAGCAGTCAGTAAGCGGGGTATTGTACGTTCGTAGGTCCTCACCCTCAGGTGGGGTTGGGGAGGAGAGGTGTCAATGTTTTTGTGTTCATAGTAGTACATAGTATCAGTAATTAATTGTTTTGTTGTAAATAATTTTTTCAAAGTGACGTAATATATGAATCACTCTAGCCACGACGTCACATACGTTAGTTACAAAAAAGCAAAGGCCGACATTACGCATGACTGGAAATATATCATATACTCACATACCATTGCAAAAAAAGTATAAAATTTAAAAAAATTTAATACCTGGTTAAATGTTTATCCTAGACGGAAGAGTATAAGAATAGACATTGTGTTTTCTTGGATGATGAACAAATTTTGACACTAAATTCTTTATTTACATTATATCTTCTAAACGTCACATCACAAGGTTTAGAAAATTGTCTGAAAAATTGTTTCTCGTAAAATAATTTGATTTATTGTGTCGATTACTTTTGTTTAACCTAGTCTACGTCCGAAGCTTTTTTAAATATAAAATAAATGTTGGACGTGTTTTTTCAGTTTCAAAGATCTTTGGAATCGTCCATAAAGCAATGTTAGTTCTGTTGTTTTTAGTAGGCTCTGCAAAGGATAGTACGCAAAGTTTCATCTTTCGTTAAGTGTCTAATGGTTTTCGAAAAAAGAACACAATGATATTCTGTGACTTTTCAGAGTTGTCGTTGATTCTGCAACCATTCCTCCACTCATTTTGGCGTTTGCTGCCGCAGTACGAACAAAACTAATCCAGGAATTGAAGTGCAGACAGGCCTCTTTAAAATTTGGCGCATTATCAAAAAACCATCGACTTTTGTAGGAGTAAACATTTAATATGTGAATGATTGGAAGATCGTAGTTAGAACGCTGGGAGTTGTCGAACTATTCGAAAAATACTAGTAGGTCAACCTCTAGACGGAAGTTGTTCTGTTCGTGTAGCGCTCCGTACTGCTCAAAAACGTAGTCAGTTACACGACAGGCAATGGGTGTAATATGCCAGAAGCCATTGGAAGCCTGGGATGAGGATTGTTCATTGCTTGAGTGTGGGTTACTATTTTGAGGGGAATCACTTAGAGAGTGTCAGATGTGCAGCACATACCCTGCAGTTGGCTGTTGATAACGGAATCGGTGCGACTCTCTCCTTTGCATGGGATGACCTCGTCGCCAGAGTTTGCTCTTTAGCAATGTGTATTCGAACTCCAACGGTCGCCCTCCTCATACGATGACAGCAACAGTCTCTCCCCCGCTAGATCTCAGTATTTGATGGGGGTCAGCTTATGATATCATGATGCCGCTCAAGAAACAGAACTTTCATTCACTATTTCTTTTACAGAAAAAAATGAAGACAAGTACAATCTTAGACTTCTCGACAACGCCATAGCAGCTGTCGCACCCATCAAAACCACAAATACCGCCTTGGAACAGGAATGGTTGCTCTTGGGAGACTTTTAGGCGCTTTGTAAACTTCGTCTTGACAATATACCCGGCAGCGATCTCAGGAAGAACTTGAAAGTAACAATGGACAACACAGAACTTGCCCAAATGTATCAAAAATGGTGTAGTTGGATATACGGCATTGTTCGGTTATCCAGGTTTCAAGCCTGCTCTCTTAATGCATCCCCGATTTTTTTTTTTTACTGGAAGCAGATGACGTGGAAGCTGCTATTTTTTACCTATGTAAAATATGGTTTAACATCCAAAAGGTGATTGATTCCGAAACTGGCAATGAAGAAGTGCGAAAGGTCGTATGGTGGATGATGAATTCTATGAGGAAAACGACCAACTTCAGCGGCTATAGGCGGAGACGAATGCCGAACGATGAAAAGCTCCGAGAGTGTGTAAGCGAACGGCTTTGTATATTAAGAAAAAATTCCGCAGTTATTTTGAAGGCACGAAGCAACTCAAGAAGGGAACATATATCTCCAATACTGAGAGGAATAAAGTTTAGTGCACCCACAATTGTATGCACTTGACTGTGCCGTTCTCGCTATCCCAGCAGCACAGATGAGCGTGGAGCGGCTCTCCTCTTCTCTGCGATACACGATGAACCCACTGACGTACAAACTTGGCGAAGGTCACGTGAACAACGTTTTGTTACTGCACAGTAATAAGGATATTGTGCGGGAAATCTTCCTTCAACCCCTCCCCCATCCCCATTAACTACATCATCTTTATCTTCTGGGGAAAATCAATGCTCTTCTCTGTTCTCCGATTTGAAATGTGAGTCGCCGACGATGGAGACAACTGCCGATAATACTGACACCAAAGTCAAGCCGTTAAGTAGCTATTTTATACCAAGTGGCAATGTTTTTACACTATAAATTTATATTTTATCACGAAATGTTTATTGTATTATTCATTGACAAATATGTATCATTTTACGTTCCACATTGCCGGCCGCGGTGGTCTAGCGGTTCTAGGCGCTCAGTCCGGAAACGCGCGGCTGCTACGGTCGCAGGTTCGAATCCTGCCTCGAGCATGGATGTGTGTGATGTCCTTAGGTTAGTTAGGTTTAACTAGTTCTAAGTTCTAGGGGACTAATGACCTGAGAAGTTGAGTCCCATAGTGCTCAAAGCCATTTTTACGTTCCACATTTTGAAAACCATGAAGTATCCTCTCTTTGTCCAGAAATGCAACAAGAGGAAGAAGTGGTGCACATACTTCCTCGTATGGTACTACTGGGAGTCATTAGCAGCAAATTCGTTCAGCTTTGAGTAAATTTTCACTACGGCAATATTCGAATCAACCTGAAACTTACATATGATGTTCATAACAATTTGAAGAGCAGATTTCGAAGTTTTCAAAAGAGAGTAGGACTGTTTATGAAATCGACCTAGAGTAGTTCTTTGAAAAGATGAATTTTAGGATCAATGTATTTTGGAAACGGTAAATAATTTTGAAACACGTGGTGCAGAAACAGTTCACATACTTTCGCTTTCCTACATATGAATTACCTGTAGCAAAATTCGTAGTGGCACAATGAACGAATCAAGACCTTCTACTCCAACACATTTTTGTGCGCTGTCCTCTCCCTATTTCTCTCCCTCTCTCTTCCGGTATCTATCTGCCCAGCTTTCTTAAACTTTCATTTCCTATCTTCCAACTAGACAACTGCATATATCCTGTCAAATAGGTACTCCACTCGGGCACTCCACCCGTTTATATATTGTGTTCAGATATTGCACATAAATACATAATACATATACACTGAAGAGCTAAAGAAACTGGTATACCTGCCTAATATCGTGTAGGGCCCCAGCGAACACGTGGCATGCACTCGACTAATGTCTGCAGTAGTGCTGAATCCGACAGGGCTGTCTATAAATCCGTAACAGTAAGATCTCTTCTGAACAGCACGTTGCAAGGCATTCCAGATATGCTCAATAATGTTCACATCTGGGGAGTCTGAAGGGCAGCGGAAGTGTTTAAACTCAGAAGAGTGTTCCTGGAGCCATTATGTAGCAATTCTTGACGAGTGAGGGGTCGCATTTTCTTGCTGGAATTGACCGAGTGCATCGGAATTCAAAATGGAGACAAATGGATGCAGGTGATCATACAAGGTGCTTAGGTAAGTGCCACTTGTCACAGTCGTACCTAGACGTATCAGGCCTTCAGTAGCACTCCAGCTGCACACGCCTCGCACCGTTACAGAGCCTCCACCAGCTTGAACAATCCTTTGCTGACATGCAGGGTCTATGGATTCATGATATTGTCTCCATACACGTTGATGTGCATCCGCTCGATACAACTGGAAACGGGACTCATGCAACAAGGCAACAAGTTTCCAGTCATCAACAGGGCGATATAGGTATTGGCGTGCCCAGGTGAGACGTAAAGCTTTCTGTCGTGCAGTCATCAAGGGTACACGAGTGGGTCGTCAGCTACGAAGGCCCATAGCGATGATGTTTCGTTGAATGGTTCGCACGCTAACACTTGATGGCCCAGCATTGAAATCTCCAGCAACTGGTGAAAGGGTTGCACTTCTGTCACGATGAACGATTCTCTTCAGTCGTAGTTGGTCCCGTCCTTGCAGGATTTTTTTCCAGCCGCAGCGGTGTCGGAGATTTTATCCGATTCCTGATATTCACGGTACACTCGTGAAATGGTCGTACTGGAAAATCCCAACTTCATTGCTACCTCGGAGATAATGTGTCCCATCGCTCGTGCGCCGACTACAACTCCACGTTCGGACTCATATCTTGATAAACTGCTATTGTAGCAGCAGCTGCTGCTCTTTGAACTTTCTCAATATACTCTGTTAATCCTTTTTGGTAAGGATCCCACACCATGCAGCAGCAGTCGAAAAGAGAACGGTCAAGCTTAGTGTAGGAGTCTCTTTAGTAGATCAGATGAATCTTCAGAGTGTCCGGCCAATAAATCGCCATCTACACAATATTTTGTATGTGTTCTTTGCAATTTAAGTTGTTCGTAATTTTAACTCCTAGGTATTTAGTTGAATTTACGGCCTTTAGTGTTGATTGATTCATCGGGTAACCAATGTTTAATGGATTTCTTTTAGCAGTCATGTGGCTGATTTCATATTTTTGATTATTTTGGCTAACTTGAGAAAATTTTCGCACCATATAGACATCTTTTTAAATCGATTTGCTGTTTGTTTTGATCTTCTGCAGACTTTACTAGACGATAAACGACAGCATTATATGCAAACAACCTGAGGCAGCTCCTCAGGTTGCGTCCTAAATTGTTTACACAAATGACAAACAACAGAGGACCTATAACACTACCTTGGGTAACGTCAGAAATCACTTCTGTTTTATTTGATGACTTTGTCAGTTACTACGAACTGGGACCTCTCTGACAGGAAATCAAGATGTTTCATATGCAGCCAATTTGATTACAAACCAGTAGTGAGGTACGGTGGCAAAATCGTTCTGGAAGTCTAGAAATACGAAATCAATTTAAAGTCCTCTGTCGATAGCACTCAATACTTTGTGTGAGTAAAGGCCTAGTTGTGTTTCACAACAACTATGTTTTCTCAATCCATTTTGACTGTGTATCAACAGATCGTTCCCTTCGAGGTCATTCATAATGTTCGTACGCATATGTCAAAAAACACTGCTGCATGTCGCCTTTAATTATAAGAGCTTGTAATTTAGTGGATTACTCCTATTGCCTATTGGTGTTCATTTAAGACGACTTATGTCTACATCTACATCCATACTTCGCAAGCCACCTGACTGTGTATGGCGGAGGGTACCTCGAGTCAATGCTGAATAGGTCGTTGGTTGAGCACTGATGGTGATAATGGGCACATGTAGCAATTTTTTGTATGAAAGCTATTCTATTTAACATTCTGGGATACAGAGTTAGAGCGCTTGCACGTGGTGCACCCTGAATAACGCTAAATCAACTAGCAAACAGTGACGGTCAGACAAACCAGGAAAGGTTCTCCTGACATGGCAAGACAGAAAATTGTAAACCATGCCTTCAAACAACAGTTCTTCTAAGAACTTATCGACAAGAACTCTTGGACTACCGGGTCGAATTCTCCAAATAAATATAGCTGCCATCGGCTACTCTAAGAGTCAATGTTTATCGAAACTACTGAGGGAAAACAAAATTTATCTGGTCGCAATTCAAAAAGGTTCAAAGGTGTGTGAATGCCTAAGAGACTAAACTGCTGGGGTCGTAGGTCACACACACACACACACACACACACACACACACACACACACACACACACACACACACATACACACATACACACACACACCCATGCCCAAGGGAGGACTCGAACCTCCTGCGGGAGTGGTCACGGAATCCGTGACATGGCGACTCAAACTTCACTGCCACTCCTTACGGCGGTCGCAATTCGGGAAACACATAATAATACAGAGGAACAATTGCAGAAAAGAGGCAAAATACCTGTATATGAACTAGTAGATGCTACGCATCGCAATTATATGGCCTCACGACTTACATCAGACAGAACATAGAAAATGCAATCTCCATATACACTTCTTCAGACATTAATATTCGCAATGTTGTAGTCAAAATCGGAGACATAACCGTGTCCAACTTATAACTCATGGCCAACCTCAGTCGTCGAAATACAACCGCATCCCGCAGTGTACTTGGATGATTTTAACAACCACCACGAGCAGTTGTGTAAGTAGGCTGTTTAAGTTTTTATGTTGGTAACGCCACGTAGCACTTTGTATGAAAATCACTGACTGTGCTGGTGCAGTCTGTGGCGGGTTGGCATTGTTGGAATATTTGCTATTGTAGTGTTGGGCAGTTGGATGAGAACAGCGCGCAGCGTTGCACAGTTGGAGGTGCGCAGCCTGCGGTGGTGGATGTGGGGAGAGAGAGATGCCAGAGTTTTGAGAGGTTACTATGAGCGAACGATCTTGACGCGCGTTCGGTAGAAAAAGGAAATTTGTAAAGATGGTTGTCATGAATTGACAGACATATATGATGACTTTTGAACATTATTAAGGTAAATACATTGTTTGTTCTCCATCAAAATCTTTCATTTGCTGACTATGCCTGTCAGTAGTTAGTGCCTTGAGTAGTTAGAATCTTTTATTTAGCTGGCAGTATTGGCGCTCGCTGTATTACATAGTTCGAATAACGAAGATTTTTGTGAGGTAAGTGATTCATGAAAGGTATAGGTTATTGTTAGTCAGGGCCATTCTTTTGTAGGGATTATTGGAAGTCTGATTGAGTTGCGCTAAAAATATTTTGTGTCAGTTTAGTGATCATCAGAATAAGTAAAGAAAAAACTGTTTGAGTACGTTGAGTTTTGCTCAGCTGTCTGAAAATCAAATAACGTAGAAGTTTACCAGCACAGTCATTCATAATTTTTCAAGAGGATGTTTCAGTGGGAATGCCAAGAGTGTTATGCTAATGGGGTACCTTAGGTAAAATGGGCTGAAGATGAACTTACTCTTATCTTCAACGCTAAAGATCCCTGTACTTTCAAATCTGCGTCATGGAGGTAAGAATATAATACTGATCAATGTTTTACCTCAAATGATAGCAGAAGTCGACCGTTGCCAGCCACCCGAAAAGTCCTCTGCGACCTTCCCCACAGTCAGCACCGTCCTGTTATTAGACAGACAGGTAGCCGAATTACAGTTGTGTCGTCTACGTTTCGCCCTACGTGGAATTTCAAAAGGGCAATTTGGGAGAAGTTCTCTGAGATCTTGATAAATGCCTACGCTGGGTATTACCAATCAACAGAAACTATGGTAGAGCAGTTACAAGTATTACTAAGAAGTGTATTCCCAGAGGATACCGAAGGGAATACATCCTATGGTGATCCGACAACAGTGAAAGCCTCTACCAAAGCTTCCTTGAGTCTGGTAGTCTAGGAGTGACATGAGCTTCTCCATAGCCTTTGACCACATCGAACTGTCACAGTGCTTCTAACTTTGTTGACGATTACGCGCCGTCAATGGAGGTCAGCGTGATTCGAGCATACTTCGTGTGAATCGATGGCAAAGGTACACATGCAGTGTTAGACGCAAAGTATCATTGTAACAGCTCATTCATAGAAGTGGCTGATAATAATAGTATACCTTAGAGTGCAAAATAAAACAAAGAAATCTCTTAGGCCACGATCAGTTTAGCTTCGGGATAGGTAAAGGCAGCAGGAAGCGACTCTTAAGAATAATCAAGACCCGTTCATTGGTACTGTCGATCTACTGTATATATGGAAAGAAGGGAGCACAGTATGTACAAGAATCAAGAGGTGATAATTAGAGAATCAAGAACGAAGTGCTCTGATTAGAAAGGATACAAAGAAGGCTTGTAGTCTTTCGCCTGTACTCTTCAATCTGTACTTGGAAGAAGCAGTGACGGAAACAAAAGCAAGGCGGGACTAGGAATGGGACTGAAATGGGGTCTAAGGACATGAATGATAAGGTTGGTACCCTAGTAAATGCGACGAAGAGCTGCACAGACTGTCGCCTGAAATGGTCTAATGAACTCACATTAAGACTTCAGAGTAAACAGAAGAAAGATGAAAGTAATGAGGGATAACAGAAATAAGATTGGCTTTAAACCTGGGGATCAGGAACGAAGGAATTCCCTTTCTTAGAAGCCGTGTATAAAACATCCGCGCTTTCAAGAAAGCAAATTTTTCACCCGTCCCTGTGTCTGTGACATTATACTTCTGAACTGTGTGTCGTAAAGCGATGTAATTTTGCAGGTACATTAAGTGGTATATGTCAATGCTGTCTGCAAAATATACTGTGAATAGAGTTAGTAGTAAAGAAGGATAAATTACGTCGTACCTGATGCTAAAGTTTTACTGCACGAACGTAATTTTGTAGCTTTGTGGGATTGACAACGAGAAAAGATTTTGAATATGTTTGAAATTATGTGTGAAGTTCATGGAAGTCGCTAAGTAATATCTTTTTAAAATACTAGATGAATATAATGTGGGTAATTTGCGCGTCGTGATACTGCACACGACATATACACCGTTTCGAACTTTAATATTTGGCTTTTTACGTTAAACCTGCAAAATAAGATTATACCTCTTAATGTGTACATTACGACGGCATTTAAAACATTTTTATCAAATTTTTTCGGTCACTGGAAGCCACTAGTTAGGCAACCCTCACACCATGACGTCGTCTTTGCAGGAATTATTGTGAGATGTTGCCCGAACTGAGTGAATGTGAGATCATTTCAATCGTTTAGTAATATAGATACACCAAGTGTGAGATTTATGCACACGGTCCACCTATCAAGATCAGTTTAATGTCGTACTACTAACGGTAGGAAACAACTAAGGCCGCGTGTTGAAAAGCAATTACGGTGCTTACAGCTATACACAGCACACAAATTGTGAACAGTAACGACTTCTCTGCTCTAAGAGAGAGATGCCGGGTCCTATCGGCGGGAAGGTGCTCAATTCAATTACAAAGTTGTTCTGCTATCTTGTAAGCTCCAGCTTTGTTCAGGAACACGAAATCAAAGAGCGACCGGTATTTATTGCCTTGTGGAATCCCACGGACGAACTGAGAGAGCTGATCTCCGTAAGGTCGACGTCTGCAGAAACTAGACTTCTAAAGAAGAGAGTTTTGCGTTCTCTAAAATGGCTGTAATAGGTGAGCACATAATGTTTCCGTTAATCTACAACACATTCATTTCAGTGATATCTATCTAGTGACCGTTCTAAAATTGAGATTCTACTCGATTTTCAGTCGCTTTGAATTTGCTCCAGCAACCAACGATTAACTGCAGGTAGAATGGAGCCACTTTTTTTTCGGAATAATTTGCATAGAGTAATTTCTCATCAGGACCAGTCATCTGTCCTCTTTTAAGCGATTTCAGATAATTTGAAATTCTGCAATCATTTATCTCAATATCTGTCGCTTCGGCGTTCGTGCGATGAATGATGTGAAGAACCTTCTCTGACCTCGATTTCGGTGCAATTACGCCTACTAACGACTCTTTGAATGACTCATACGATTTCTGTCTTTGTCTAATACCAAAAATTTTTACAATCTGTGTAGGATCGGTGGGTAGGATTTTACTGTCAAAGTCAGTAAACGTTTTAAAATTTCTCCACGCTTCAGTCTGGAACCGCGCGACTGCTACGGTCGCAGGTTCGAATCCTGCCTCGGGCATAAATGTGTGTGATGTCCTTAGGTTGGTTAGTTTTAAGTAGTTCTAAGTTCTAGGGGACTGATGACCTCAGATGTTAAGTCCCATAGCCATCAGAGTCATTTGAACCATTTGATTTCTCCTCGCCTTGCCTTAATTTTTCTTTCGTTCAGCTTCTCTTTTTTCTGTTCTTGGAACCTGTCTCTCTTTTGGTATCACATTCCTAATGTAGCTACGGAACCATGGCGGTTGTTTATTGTCTTTAAAATTTTCTCAGCAGGTATGTGTCTGAAGTGGATCGTATAATACCATCCAATTTTAGCCAGTGATACTTCACAGTTGAATAAGTAAAGTAGTATGGCATGAAAGGCTGGCAGCCCTAGAAGGACAGATTCAGCCGCTTACCTGGGATGGATTTCCCTATCCTTCGCCCAACAGAACTTTTCCTTCGCCATTCAAATGAAACCGGGTCACTAGTGCTAACAGGGGAACCTCCCCATCGCACCCCCCTCAGATTTAGTTATAAGTTGGCACAGGGATAGGCCTTGAAAATCTGCACACAGATCAATCGAGAAAACAGGAAGAAGTTGTGTGGAACTATGAAAAAAATAAGCAAAAATATACAAACTGAGTAGTCGATGCGCAAGCTGGGCAACAATAAGGAGCGTATTAGTTTACGAGCGCCGTGGTCCCGTGGTTAGCGTGAGCAGCTGCGGAACGGCAGGTCCTGGGTTCAAATCTTCTCTCGAGTGAAAAGTTTAATTTTTTACTTTCAGATAATTATCAAAGTTCAGGCACTCACACAATCAACTTCGCTCTCCAAAATTCCAGGACATGTTCAGATTTGCTTGGACATATACAGGATTTGACGGTCTACGCATGGAAACATTTGAAAACGTAAAAAAAAAGCATATGTTTTGACAGAGCACAGGGAAAACTGTGCGACTGTGAAACTGTTGCACTCATTTGATGCAGTTTATGTGACAAAGTCTTATGTTTTCATCACTTTTTTGGGAGTGATTATCACATCCACAAGAAAACCTAAATCGGGTAAGTTAGAAGAATCTTTTTACCCACTCGCCAAGTGTGCAAGCTCGGTGGGTCGACAACATATTCCTGTCATGTGACGCACATGCCGTCACCAGTGTCGTAAAGAATATATCAGACGTGTTTTCCTGTGGAGGAATCGGTTGACCTATGACCTTGCGGTCAAATGTTTTCGGTTCCTATTGGAGAGGCACGTCCTTTCGTCTGCTAATCGCACGGTTTTGCGGTGCGGTCGCAAAACACAGACACTAAACTTATTACAGTGAACAGAGACGTCAATGAATGAACGGACAGATCGTAACTTTTCGAAAATAAAGAAATTTTCACTCTAGGGAGGACCTTTCGTTCCGCAGTTGCTCACTCTAACCACGAGACCACGGCGCTCATCAGCTGACATTGTCCTTTTTGTTGCCTATCATCCACATGGACTACTCAGTTTGTATATTTTGCTTACTTTTTCATAGTTCCACACAACGTCTTCCTGTTTTCTCGATCTGTGTTCAGTTTTTCAAGGCCTATCCACTGTGTCAATTTATAACTAAATCTGAGGGGGGTGCGATGGGGAGGTTCCCTTGTAAGTAACGGTAACGATTTTAGTGACTCAAAAGTGTAGTTATACACAGTACACATACTCAAAAATAGTCACCAAAACTGCTGGCTCATTTATCACATTACGACACTGGCTAGTCGACTCCATCCTTTAAGAAGCTAGTAGGCTGCTGTCGGATCCAGGCCTGAAGCCAGTCACACACTTCGTCATCAGTTGCGAATCGATGTCGGCGAATAGCTTGTTTTAGAAGGACAAACACATGAAAGTCACACGGTGAAAGATCTGGACTGTGCGATCTAAGTTCCATTGCTTCCCACCGAAACTGCGGCAGTGTCGCCTTCTCTGGATTGGCAGTGTGTGGGCGGGCATTATCATGCAGGGGGATAACGCCATTAAACAATACGCCTCGGCGACTCGATGTCTCGTCTAAGGTTCTGTAAAGTGGCTTGTTAACGCTGGGCACTGATGGTGGTTCCCGTTCCAGGAACTCGACAAGCAGTGGCCCCTTGTGGTCAAAAACGGAGGACATAATGACCTTACCAGAACTGGTGTGCACTGCCTTTGATTTCCTTGGAGGTGATGAAGACGCATGTTTACACTGCTTGCTTTCCGGTTCACCTGTGACAATACGTGACAGAAAGCCTTCTTCCTACTCATGATAACGTTGCAGATGACTCAAAGATAGCGCCATTCGACTATTGCGCTGTTCTTCGGTCAGTCACACACAGATTTTTCTAAAGTGTTGATGCATTATGGTGTGGGCGGTGCCCTCGCTAATACCCAGTAACCGATGGATCTCGTCCACGTTGATTCTACGGTTGTCCAAGACTGCCGGCCGGTGGGGCCGAGCGGTTCTAGGCGCTTTAATCTGGAACCGCGCGACCGCTACGGTCGCAGGTTAGAATCCTGCCTCTGGCACGGATGTTTGTGATGTCCTTAGGTTTAAGTAGTTCTAAGTTCTAGGGGACTGATGACCTCAGAAGTCCCATAGTGCTCAGTGCCCTTTGAACCATTTTTGGTCCAAGATTAAAGCATTCACTTTCGCAACCATTACCGGTGTGATGACACGATGAACCTGTTCAGGACGAGCATCGCCTTGCAGTGATTCGTACCCGACAAGGAATCGTTTGCGCCATTCCACAACACATTAATGATTCAGACTGTACTGACCGTACACAGTCTTCATCTATCGATGCGTTTCACGGGCTCCAACTCCCTCCGCCGCCAAACATCGAACCAAATCCTCGTTGTTCCTGCTTACTCACGTGCATGTTCGGTAGAGGACGATAACTTGTGTTACCACCTTCTCTTCGGAGTGAAACCACACTGGCGCTATGAAATATCAAACGGCGAGCACGCATCTGTCTCTCTACGAACCGATGGCGCCACCATACCCTCGGTTACGTGGGGGCCACATTACGTGAAAGGCAAATGTAGACGCACTGACCAGGTTCATTTAAATGAACTCATATGAGAGTTGTGTAAGTGTATCAGCTAAGTGTTGATCACTGTGATGCATGTTGTGTGAACTCTAAGAGTCATGTTAGTGTTAGAAATGATGGGAGAAGGGTCTGGGTGAAACCTAGTGCCGGCACATAGCCTAATACTCTAGAACAGCACCAAGGAGGTCGCCGACCTTAACGTACCTATCCGACAGACGGATCACCGTCAACAGTGTCGTATGCCTTCATTTCATGAGACACCGCGGTTTGCAGTTTGCCCCAGGACTCTGGAACAAAGGCTTCTCATCAGGAACTTCACGCTACCACCCCTCCTATCCCCACTGCTGTAAATGCAAAGAGAAAATTAGCATCCATCCAAACACTGGCCACGACCGAGGGTACCTCTGTGATGGAGGTCAACTGTTCCATACACCTCGCCACTGCCACTGAGTGTCGCAGTTCCACCCTCAGTGACAATTAATTATAACCTCAAAGGAAATCTCCTTTACATGTCTTACTAGGCATATCTTTATACTTCTCTTGAAATTCGTTTTAGCACGTTTAATCATTGCTGTCTTAAGAATCTTACGATCATCGCTTTCCTCTTCTACATTGACTACTTCGAGAAATTAAAGTGCTTTTTTAGAGCGGAAATCCAAATCTCTAGCCCATCAGATGTTTCTCTAACAGTGAACGATTTCGATCATTCTGAATTCACGAATGAATTTGATGTCTCCAGAGTGCAGTCTGACACTTCGTGAAGTAATCTTGCTTATTATTAATCGGCATGTCCACCTCGGTAACCACGCGACAAGCGCGACGGATTGCTAAGCGAAGGGAACTGCGTTCGATTCTCAGTCGGGTCGGAGATTTTCTCTTCTAGAAGACTGGGTGTTGCGTTGTCCATACTTCCGTTAAGTCGTACCTGATATTACTTCAAAGCCAATCTACCGAAAAAGAAGTACTGTCTATTAGGCAGCAGCAAAATAGTTACAAGGGCGGGCTTAAAAGGAATGACACCGAATTTTTTTATGAGGAAGTTTTTTGAGGAAATAATCTTCTGACTGGTTTGATGCGGCCCACCAAGAATTCCTCTCCTCTTCATCTCAGGCTAGCACTTGTAACCTATGTCCTCAGATATTTACTGGATGCCTTCCTCTACAGTTTTTATCTTCTACAGCTCCCTCTAGCATGATAGAAGTTATTCCCTAATGACTTCATCCTGTCTCTTCTTCTTCCCAGTGTTTTCCACATGTTCATTTATTCACCGATTCTCCGGAGAACATACACATTCCTTATCTTATCAGTCCATCTTACTCCCAACATTCTTCTGTAGTACCCCATCTCAAATGCATAGGTTCCCTTACGTTCCAAAAGCAAAATCTCATAAATTTATTTCTCGGATTAAGATTATATTGATACTAGTAGAATCTTCTTGCCCAAGAACGCCCTTTTTCCAGTGCTACTCTGCTTTTTATGTCCTCTTTGCTCCGTGCGTCATGGGTTATTTTGCTGCCTACGAGCAGTAGTCCTGCAACTTCGTCTAATTCTCGATCACCAATCCTGAAGTTAAGTTCCTCGCAGTTCTCATTTCTGCTGCTTCTAATTCCTTTCGAATTTCTTCTATTTACTCGCTATCCATATTCCTTACACAATAAACAGTTCATTATTTGACATATTCCGTAATTCTTCTTCACTTTTGCTGAGGACAGCAATGTCATTAACGAATCCTGTAATTGATATCCTTTCCACATGAGTTTTAATCCCACCCTTGAACCTTTCTTTTATTTCCGTAATTGCTTCTTCGATGTATACATTCAACGGCAGGGACGTAAAACTACACCTATCCTGCACCCTTTTTAATAATTTTTTGTTTTGTTTTCCAGTCTCATTTTCTTTCCTGCTGGTTCTTTTACATGTTGTATGATATCCGTATTTTTCTCAGAATTTCGAACTTCTGGCATCATTTTACATTCTCAAACGCTCTTCTGTGAACGTGTATTGGTTTTCTTCAGTCTTGCTTTCATTGTCAAAATCAACTTCAGAACTGTCTATCTGGTGCCTTTTCGTTTCCTAAAACCAAACTAATCGTAATCTACCAGATCCAAAATTTTCTTTTCCATTCGACTGTATATTATTCTTGTAAGTGATTTTAAGGTATGAGCTGTTAAGCTGATTGTGGTATATAGCTCTTGCACTTACCTTTCGTTGCTATTTTCCCGATTATGTGTCATGTTTCCGAAATCTGGTGGTATTTCGGCAGTTAACACATTCATAGTCGTTTTGTTGCCACTTCCCCAAACGATACTATAAATTCTGATGGAATGATATGTATCTTGTTTGATCTTAGGTATTACAAGGCATTTTGAAATTTTGATTCTACTACTTAATCCCCTCCACCATTCCAACTCCCGTTCCTTCTTCTATCATGTCATCAGAGAAGGCTTCCCCCTCATACAGGCCTTCTACATTTAACAGTGGAATTGCAATTGCACTCTTAAAGTTACCGCCCTTGCTTTTGATTTCGCTGAAGGTTGTTTTGACTTCTTCTCCATATGCTGCCTCACACCTGGGACAAACTTTACCTTTACGATTTCTTCATGTTCTTGATGTGGCCATGTCTCCGCAGTTTCCCTGCACTTTCTCTTTATTTCATTCCTAAGTGACTTGCGTTTCTGTACGCCTGAATTCCCCTGAACATTTTTGTACTTCCTTCTTTCATCGATCAACAGAAGTATTTCTTCTGTTATCCATGGTTTCTTCGCAAATACCTTCTTTGTATCTATGTTTTTCTTTCCAACGGCTATGATTGCCCTTTCCAGAGATGTCCATTCTGCTTCAACTGGCCTGCCTACATTATCTAAGCGTATCTCCTCTTTCTTAACACTTCTGTATCCAACTTATTCGATCTTTGATTCTTTCTGACTAATAAACTTCAGCCTATTCTTCGTTATTATAAATTGTGATCTGAGTCTGTATCTGGTCCTAAGTACACCTTACAATCTAGTAGCTGATTTCGGAAACTCTGTCTTACCACGGTGAAACCACACAGGAATCGTCCCGTGTCTGCTGACCTTCTCCCAGTATACCTCCTCCTCTTGTGATTCTTGAACAGAGTATTCGGTATTAGTAACGAATATTTATTACAGATCTCAATTAGTCTTTCTCCTCTCGTTCCTACTACAGAGCCCATATTCCCCCGTAACCCTTTGTTCTACTCTTTTCCTACAACCCCATTCCAATCCTCCATCACTATTAGATTTTTATCTTTCTTTGTCTACTCAATTACCCTTTCAGTACCCTCTCTCTTCACCTTCTGTTCGCGAATTCAACATGCGTACCTGAACTATTGTTGTCGCTCAGATGAGATATTACTGCTTGGCACTGCATCACACTTAAGAAGTTTAGTAAAAACACGAGAGAGGGGTTCTAGGTGGTTCAGTCCGGAACCACGCAGCTGCTACAGTCGCAGGTTCGAATCCTGCCTCGGCCATGGATAAGTGTGATGTCCTTAGGTCAGGTTTAAGTAGTTCTAAGTCTAGGAGGCTGATGGTCTCAGATGTTAAGTCCCATAGTGCTTGGAGCCATTTGAATTGAGACTCTTGAGTCTGGTGTTACGCGGCTAAGAAATGCCGTAGCGTATTCTCTACAAGCAGCAGCGTTTCTGTTCAATACCGATGCACAAACACTATATCGAGATGTTTAATATGTGTGAATACGTGAGGCATTCTAAAACGATACAGTAGAAGTAGAAATCATGACACTCTCAGGTGAAAAATGCAGTTGCTTTAACTCGAGCACATCTACACAATTTGAACGCCAAGATAATAATTAGAGTCCACAAAGAAACCTATAGCAGCTGGAGTTCCAAATCGTGACACGGATACTTATCTCTCTAACGAGTTGCATGTTTGTAACTCATAAAAAGTGGACACGTGTTGCATTACATATTTCATACTAATTAGTGAAATTTTACTATCCAGCCTGAGGGACACTGTACAGATAATATGATTTAGAAGTTTGATTGTGTTACTCTGGGATGAAGAGATTGCCACAATGTGGGAAAATGTTGCGGGTTGCAGCAAATGAGCCAGAAGACTGGTTACAAAGAAAAGTGAGCGATCGCCATTATGGAAGAATTACCGCCTCATTTTCGTGTGGGGATAGATTATTTAATCGTGTCCCGTGTAACGAGGTGCTCATGGACTTCTTAAAAAACGGCAAGATACTGTGAATTCCGCACTACTGTAAAGTGTGACGGAATGGGCATTATGACGTGGCCTGCAAAACTTCTTGAGGAGTAAGTGGGGAGAGATTAGTGTTCAACATCCCGTCGAGAACGAGGTCATTAGAGATTGAGCATAATCTCGAATTATGGAAGGAAGGCGGCCGTCCCCTTTCGAAGGAAACATCCCAGCATTTACCTTAAACGATTTAAGGAAATCAGTGAGGCCGGATACCGGTTTGAACCGTCGTCCTCCTAAATGCCAGTCCAGTATCCTAACCACTGTGCTAGCCCGGTCTTTAAGAGCGCCCGAGCGTGAACGATCTGCATCCGGTTCCGGTAAAGGGAGATAATGATCTGCTAAAAGTGGCAGCACGAACGAGCAGGAACAGAGAAGAAGGTTGGTTGACGTACCAGCAACAATGATGCCAACACAGGCTTAATACCACATCAAGTAATCGAGTATGAAGGAATACGTTAGCTACTGTACTGACGCATTATTTGAAGGTTTTTCGACGAAATTAATGTTTTCTGATGTCAGGGTCTGCAAAAGTAAAACGTTGGAAATCGCCGCTTTCGCGGATTAAAGGTCCAACTATATCACTCCATGCGGAGGAGATACTTTATAACATACATAAGATTGAACATTCCTGTGAAAAGACTACCTGACTGCTTCACACAATGACCTCCCTTAAGAGTTTCCAGGACGAAGAGATTATATTGCTATGCTCACGAAAAGCACCATGGTTATACTCCTGCATCAAACAAGATAAAATGTCGTGCCTGCCTCTTTGGACATTTAGATAAAAGGATTCTCTTTATCTCCATTTCTGTAGGTCAGCCAGATGTATTCCATATCGCTGGAAATCGGTTTACTACAAAAGACAAGCACAAACAGAAAATATGTATTGAAATATAGCTGCACAAAACTGGATCTTTTTCCAAATAAAGCACGACAATAAGCACTGAGCCGTACGTATGTCAAACTGACAAAGCAACGAATATGCTGTAGCGCTCAGTCTGGGAACCCCAGCAATACATTTTATTAATGCACCGGAACTATAGGAAGCTCTTCTATCTTTGGAATCAGCAGAAGAGGTTCACTGTGAAGCAAAAAGATACTCGCGCAAACATCGAATACCTCCAAGAAAGAACTAGAAGCACTATAAGATTCACAAGAAGACCAAGCATATTAATGCTACCTCTACTGTTTGTAATGTTACGCAGGTACCAAAACATTGAAATGCCTAATCTGTTTCATGGTTCAACCTAAATCTCATAAGATTGAAAAACCCAAAAAAGTATTTTACTCTACAGTGAATTGCGTCCTGCGCTACTGAATAAAAGATACATTCTGGAAATAGTGTTCCTAGGTTGTGGTAAATCTATTACGCTCTTTTTTTTCAGTCATTATTCCTAGACGGTGCCACCCTCTTCATCTCAGGGTTGCACTTGCTGAAACCTAGGTCCTCAGTTATTTGCTGGATGTATTCCAATTTCAGTCCTGCTCTACAGTTCTTGCCACGTACAGCTCTCTCTAGTACCATGGAACGCATTCCTGAAAGTCTTAACAGATATCCTATAATTCTCTCCTTTCTCCAGGTCAGTGTTTTCCACATATTCATTTCCTCCCCGATACTGTACAGATCTCCCTCGTTCCTTACTTTATCAGTCCTCTTTATTTTCAACATTCTTCTGTAGCACCATATCTCGAATGCTTATATCCTTTTCTTTTCCAGTTTTCTCAGCACACAATGTTGCCCTCCAGAGGTACATTCTCAGAAATTTCTTCCTCAAATTAAGGCCTCTGTTTGATAATAGTAGACTTCTCCTGGATATG
Source organism: Schistocerca serialis cubense (assembly GCF_023864345.2). Classification (NCBI taxonomy): domain Eukaryota; kingdom Metazoa; phylum Arthropoda; class Insecta; order Orthoptera; family Acrididae; genus Schistocerca; species Schistocerca serialis. The sequence continues at coordinate 424,098,423 of NC_064646.1, forward strand.
AATGTCGATTTTGTCAGTGCTCGTCTGCTTTTGATGTCCTTGCTCCGTCCATCATTGGTTATTTTGCTGCCTATGTAGTACAATTCCTTAAATTCATCTGCTTCGGTGTAGACCCCTCAGAGTGATTGGTGAGACATGTCGTCCATAAACAGCCCGTTTCAATCTATACCAGGCACGTTCGGTAGGATTAATGTCTGGAGAACATGCTGGGCACTCTAGTCGAGCGATGTCGCTGTCTTGAAGGAAGTTATTCACAAGATGTGCCCAATGGGGACGCGAATTGTCACCCATGAAGAGGAATGCCTCTCCAATATACTGTCGATACGGTTGCACTATCGGTCGGAGGATGGCATTCACGTATCGTACAGCCGCTACGGCGCCTTCCACGACCACCAGCGGCGTACGTCGGCTCCACATAATGCCAACCCAAAACAACAGGGAACCACACACGTCTCCAACGATTCTCTGGTTGGTGGCATATGCCACACTCACTGGTGAGGAGAACGTGATGCCAATCCTGAGCGGTCCATTCGGCATGTTGTTGGGCCCATCCGTACCGCGCTGCATGGTGTCGTGGTTGCAAAGGTGGAACTCGGCATGGACATTGGGAGTGAAGTTGCGCATCATGGAGCCTACTGCGCACAGTTTGAGTCGTAACACGTCCTGTGGCTGCACGAAAAGCATTATTCAACATGGTGGCGTTGCTGTCACGGTTCGTCCGAGCCATAATACGTAGGTAGCGGTCATCCACTGCAGTAGTAGCCCTTCGGCGGCATGAGCAAGGCATGTCATCGACAGTTCGTCTCTCTTTGTATCTCCTTCATGTCCGCTTTGGTTCACTCAGAGACGCCTGGACACTTCCCTTGTTGAGAGCCCTTCCTGGCACAAAGTAACAAGCGATCGAACAGCGGTATTGACCGTCTAGGCATGGTTGAACTACAGACAATACGAGCCGTGTACCTCCCTCCTGGTGTAATGACTGGAACTGATCGGCTGTCGGACCCCCTCCGTCTAATAGGCGCTGCTCATCCATGGTTCTTTACATCTTTGGGCGGGTTTAGTGACATCTCTTAACAGTCAAAGGGACTGTGTCTGTGATACAGTATCCACAGTCAACGTCTATGTTCAGGATTTCTGGGAACCAGGGTGAAGCAAAACCTTTTTTGATGTGTGTGTTTTAATATTTACATAATTTTCCTTTTATAAAAGGGAAGGTGAAAATAGTTCGTTATGTGAAATTGCAGCTGTTAGAGAAGAATAATTTATTACGATTATTTCTTTAATTTAACTGGAGTACCAATTATTTATCTAATCCAGGAGAGAAGACGGTTTTATTAAGAAATAAATTCTTATGTTTATTGCATTATTCTTTAGTGGCATCTCAATCAGCAGCGAGTTGGCCAAATTTGCTGAGATTAAGGGAGGGCTTAACATGAGATAGGTCCTCGTCTCGAGTGAAAAACGTCGTAATGTTCCAGACAATTGATACAGATGTTTCAAGTTCGATAGCCGTTCAATATTAGGATTGTTAGGTCTCTTATCATGAACGAAAAGTCGGTAATTGCACTGCCCGTGATAAGCAAGGTTGCGTACTCGAATCTGGTGCGACGAACGGTTTTAATCCGCCAGCATTTTTTGAAGAGTCCGCAGCTCGTGGTCGTGCGGTAGCGTTCTCGCTTCCCGAGCCCGGGTTCCCGGGTTCGATTCCCGGCGGGGTCAGGGATTTTCTCTGCCTCGTGATGCCTAGGTGTTGTGTAATGTCCTTAGGTTAGTTAGGTTTAAGTCGTTCTAAGTTCTAGGGGACTGATGACCATAGATGTTAAGTCCCATAGTGCTTAGAGCCATTTGAACCATGTTTGAAGACTCTCTCTTTGGTCGTCAGGCTAGGAATGCAACTTCAAACATTTTGACTGGCTGTGATTCAGCAACCGTACGATATTTAATTACTGGACGTATATACAGCCATTTAGATTGCACCAAATTTTTGTCAAATTGGCCATTGTTTCGACTGCACTATGGCAGTCTTCATTAGATTAAAAAGTTAGATACGATACATGTAATCACACCATGGTTGTATACCTATGACATTTCTGTTTGAAGAGAGCACTTTTGCTCAGACGTTTCCAACCACGTTGTGATTACATCTATCCTATGTAACTTTTTATTCTGATGAAGACAGTGCAGTCGAAACCATGGTCAATTTGACAAAAATTTTGTACAACCTAAGTGGCTGTACACACGTTCTGTAATTGAATGCAACTTCATTAAGACATACACAACGTATGAGTGTTCCACTTCAACTGTATGGGCCTGAGACTGGCAGTAAAATCGGTGCTCCTCCCGTACGTGCTACCGATATATCTGAAAAAGAGCTGCAATATTGTTCATATACACTCCTGTGTCCTTAGCAGAGAAAGTGCTGTGATATACCGTCCAGACGTAGCAAATTCGAATCCTTTTGGTGGTAAAAAGATCGTTGCGCTTGGCCATCATGATGGTATGCGTTGAGTTGAGTGGTTGTAAGCTCCTAAAGGTCCAAACTGCTAAGGTTTAATCTAACTTAAACTAACTTACGCTGAGTACAGCACACAGACTCGTTCTCGAGGGAGGACTCCAATCTCAAACTGGGGTAGCCGCGTGAACAGGGGCAAGGAGCCCAAGACCGCTCGGTTCCCCACGTGGCAGAGATACAGATATTAAATAAGTTCGAAATGATGTGCGGCGCCTCTCAGTTTCTATAATGTAATAGCTGTCTCTGTGTTGGTTTATGGAAGCGAGTCGTGGGTAATGAGAGAGAACGAGAGAGACATTTCCCCGTAGGAGTGCACAATGAATGGATGCAAATGATTTCCGCATCCAGACGAATCAGGGACTGCACAGTCCGTACACCATTACACAGTCATCACCAGGTTGAACAGTATCCTGCTGACATGTGGGGTTCATGGATTGGTGACGCTGTCTCCATATCCGTACACGTCCATCCGCTCTATACAATTTGAAACGAGGCTTCACCGACCAGCCAACATTTTTCCAATGATCAACAGTCCAATATCGGAGTTGAGGGGCCCAGGCGAAGCGTAAATCTTTGTGTCGTGCAGTCATGAAAGGTACATACGAGTGTGCCTTTGGCTCCGGAAGCCCATGTCGATAATGCTTCGATGAATGGTTGGCACGCTGACACTTGTTGATGGCCCAGAATTAAAATCTGCAGCAATTTGCGGAAGGGTAGCACGTCTGCGAACGATTCTTTCCGGTCGTCGTTGGTCCCATTCTTGCAAGATCTTTTTCCGGCAGCAACTATGTCGGAGGTTTGATGTTTTACCGGATTTCTGATATTCATGGTACACTTGTGAAATGCCCGTGCGGAAAAGTCCCCACTTCATCGCTACCTCGGATATGCTGTGTCCCATCGCTCGTGCGCCGACTATAGCACCACGTTCAAACTCACTTAAATCTTGATAACCTGCAATTGTCGCAGCAGTAACCGATCTAACAACTGCGACAGACACTTGTTGTACGATAGAGGCGTTGCCGGCCACAGCGTCATGTTCTGCCTGTTTACATATCTCTGTATGTCAATACGCACGTCTATACCAGTTTTGGTGCTTCAATTTTCTGACTGCTATAATCATCAATACATAAAAAAGCTGACAGGCTTAGAGAGAGAAGGTATTTCATAAACGAAGAAGAAAAATAGATATCTATTTACAAAACTTCTTTGGTAAAAAATTCTTTTGTGATTTCACTTCATATTTACAACATACCCGAAGGTGGCAAAAGGCATGGAATGCCTCATAATATTGGTCGGACATTCAGGCTTATTGCAGCGACTCCACGTGTCATAGACTCAGCAAGTCTTTGGAAGTCACATGTAGAAATATTGAGCCATGTGTACCTCTACAGCCGTCCATAATCGCAAAAGTGTTGCTAATGGAAAATTTTGTGCACGGACTGACCTCTTGATTATATCTAATAAATGTTTTATGGTATTCACATCTGGCGATGTGGATGGCCTAATCATTCGCTCGAGCTATCGTGAATGTTCTACAAAACAGTCAAGAACTGTGACCCGGTGACGTGGTGTATTGTCACCCATAAAATTTCCATCCTTGTTTGGGAACGTGAAGTCTATAAATGACTGCAAATGGTCTCCAAGTAACCGATCGTCCAGAGGACCTGATCCATTCCACGTAAACGCAGCCCACACCATTATGGAACCGCTACCAACTTGCACTGACAGGTTGGGTCCATGCCTTCACGGTGTCTGCGCCACACTCGGACCCTACTACGGTCTCTTACCAAATGACATTTGGACTCATCTGACCAGGCCACGGTGCTTCAGTCGTCTAGGATCCAATCGATACAGTCGTGAGCTCAGGAGAGGCACTGCAGGTGATGTCGTGCTGTTATGAAAGGCACTCGCGTCGGTCGTCTGCTGCCATAGTCCATTAAAGCCAAATATCGCTTCAATGTCCTAAAGCATAAATCTGTCGTACGTCTCACACTGATTTCCACAGCTATTTCACGCAGTGTTGCTTGTCTGTTAGCAAACTCTACGCTCTTGGTGGTTGAGTGAAGGCCGTCGGCCAATGAGTTGTCCATGGTGAGAGGTAATGCCTGAAATTTTGGCATTTCGTAACACTGTAGTAAAGGATTTTTTGGTGGTGCGTCCCACATTGATTGCTGCGGCTGTGAGCGCTGTCAACTCTACGCAAAAGCCGCTGCTCTCGGTCATTAAGGTCGTCGGCCACTTGTCTGTGTTGAGAGGTAATGCCTGAAACGTGGTGTTTCCGGCACACTCTTTACATTGTGGTTCGTGGAATGCAGAATTACCTAACAATTTACGAAATTAAACGACAGTACGGCATCTACGACACCAACAGTAGGGGCGAAATTAACACGTAGGTATATGTACATATATGTTATTTGTGAATGTTTACGTGTGTGTGTGTGTGTGTGTGTGTGTGTGTGTGTGTGTAAATACTTTCGATAGCAGGCAGCAACTTTCAATTAAAATGTACTCCCATGTATATGAATTATATAATGTGTGTACGAGTACAGCTTGTGTAGTGAATGGATAATCAAAGCAGTTAAGGCGATTGATCGCGTAAAGACAGAGATCCAGTTCGAGTCCCGGTCCGGCACAAATTTTCATTGTCGTTATTCCCTTATAAAGTTTCAAACGAAGTGGATGTGCCCAATTGCAGCAGTAACTGAAATTATAATCGAGTACTTGATAGCTATATCCTTAGTGAATTTGTCACACCAGTAAGGCACCTTGGCTTTTACTGGTTTACAGAGAAGAGAAACGCTGTAATGTACTCACACTAATTAGCCAGCACAAATTAATAGTTGTCACTCTGACTAATCGTGATGGCCGTGAAACTGCTATGAGAGTAAGCACAAATAAGCACAGTACAATACAGATCAATTCCTTGAGAAGTTGTATGACTTACCTCACAAAAATTTTAGAATTAGTGTCATAACATGAAACACAAATTAATTTTCGAAGTTAATAATTTATTATTACGACGACGTATTGCCATCAAAGTTGAATTTCGTAACGCAACTGACCTTCGTTGTTTCAAAGCTGTAACGGAAAGGAATATAATCACACACACTTACCAGTACTTACGTACCACACACAATTACAAATAATATCACATAATTATTGCCGTTCGTAATTATGGTGCTGACTCAGATTCAACCACACTGTGCAATATGACTGGAAACTTTCGTGAGAAGAAACAAGAAGGTAAGGCAAAATATTTCAGTCCAATACAATACAAACAACAGCAATCAAGTCATCAGCGTATATAGGCTATGATTTTATTATTTCAAACACCATAGGCATTGAGTTGCGTCAATAGCTCAGTTTTAGTAACCCAGCACAAAGAAACGGAGTTGTCATTATGGACAATTGTAAAATTGTATACGTCTAATTTAACAGTAACTCAAGGGCATTTTTCACCTTTTTGAATTTACATTAGTAGTTCAGACTTAAAGCACTTTAATGTGGCTCCTCGTGTTAGCAGCAGTCGACGTAGTACTAGCATGCATGCGGTGCCGATGCAATCCCTCCTAGCAGTAATCACAGACACATTTTCATTGAATGAGGAATGGGCTCATTCCAGCTTCCAGTCCCGGTTACAAGCGTCCGTGCCGTATCAAGGATGACAGAGTACATCCTTATGCACAGCAATTGTCTCTAATGTTTGAAACTTCGTGGCAGATTAAAACTGTGTGCCGGACCGAGGCTCGAACTCGGGACCTTTGCCTTTCGCGGGCAAGTGTTCTACCAACTGACCTACCCAAGCACGACTCATGCCCCGGCCTCACAGCTTTACTTCTGCCAGTACCTCGTCTCCTACTTTCCAAACTTCACAGAAGCTCTCTTACGGATGCCGGCCGTAGTGGCCGAGCGGTTCTAGGCGCTACAGTCTGGAACCGCGCGACCGCTACGGTCGCAGGTTCGAATCCTGCCTCGGGCAAAGATGTGAGTGATGTCCTTAGGTTAGTTAGGTGTAAGTAGTTCTAAGTTCTAGGGGACTGATGACCTCTTCAGTTAAGTCCCATAGTGCTCAGAGCCATTTGAACCATCTCCTGCGGATCGCAGTCAAAGGTCCCGAGTTCGAGTTTCGGTCCGGCTCACAGTTTTAATCTGCCAGGAAGTTTCATATCAGCGCACACTCCGCTACAGAGTGGAAATCTCATTCTGGTCTCTAGTGTTTGTTTGTTATTTCAACGAGGCACTTTAGTTGCATTTAAGCACAAGTAGCTTCTCACTCTCATATTTACCGTGGTATCCTAAAACTGGTTTTGGTTTTACAATTTCGTGGTTGGAATTGATACTACTCAGTTCTGATGCAGAAATACAGAATTGCCGCATTTTTATACAAAATAATAGAAATGTTTCGCAGTTCAGAAGTGTGAACAGAGAGAACACTATAGCTAAATCTCACAGATGCACCATGAAATAATTATCCGAATGGGAAGGAGGTCGATAGATGTGGTGTACATGCGCTGACAAACAAATGATTATAGTTTAAGATAAATTAGATGATTTGTTGAAGAAAAGAGTTTCACAATGTAAGTCAACAAGGTGTTGGTTCATCTCTAGTCCTTATGAAGTGCCGGCCGGGGTGGCCGAGCGGTTCTAGGCGCTACAATCTGGAACCGTTCGACAGCTACGGTCGCAGGTACGAATCCTGCCTTGGGCATGGATGTGTGTGATGTCCTTAGGTTAGTTAGGTTTAAGTAGTTCTAAGTTCTAGGGGACTGATGACCTCAGAAGTTAAGTCCCATAGTGCTCAGAGCTATTCGAACCAACCTTATGAAGCCATCAGGGATCAATTGCAAAAGAGATTGAGGAAATTTCCACTCTAGTCAATGAGATTCTCGACCGAATATGCGTTTGGAGACGACCCAGACTGCGGTGTGATACCAGCCTTATTGTCGCCGGCTATACGGAAATAAGTCATAGTCTACGAACCCATTTCTTTTCATAACATGACCCGTCTGGTTGTCGTCTGCGTCACCCCTACAGCAGAGCAGTACATCTGTGATGTTCTACGACCCTTTTTGTTGCTCTTCGTGACATACATTCCAGCAAGATTTTGCCTGCCCGCACACGGTGACAGTCACTGCTTGAGTTCGTGCTTGCCATATCCTACCTTGGCCAGCAAAGTTGACGAATCTCTCCCCAGCTGAGAAAATTTAGAGCATATGAAGTAATTAGGTGTCATCCTGAAGAATTCTACGCTTCCGGATTTGCGGTCGATAATCGTTACGGTATAACAACACGAAGAGTAAGATTATCTTTCTGATGAAGGATGAGGAGAATGTATGGCAGATTGTGAGGTTTGCTGGGCTCCAGTACACGTACTGTACCGACACTGGCGCCTTCCAGAGGTGGGATGTGAGTGTGCAGAGTGTGGTCTCAGTGCATCTAAGGCCTTCTAAGCCTGTGTAGTACATGGCGTTGGTGGTGTATCACTGAGCCATCGCTTATCGTGCGCCAAATAGTATTTAGTTCGCGAGATCATGTGGTTCACACCGCATTGTTACTGAAAGTCGGACTGTCACGTCATGACAAGGGATTCGTCCACCATGATATAATTGGAACCCAATCATTCCCACACTATTGACCTTTTTGCAGTAATACCAAAAGATACTAGTGATGGTGGAAAGAACATGTGTATGTACAGGCTGTGCTGTTTTACGACTCAGATGGCTCCAAGCACTATGGGACTTAACATCTGAGGTCATCAGCCCCTTACACTTAAAACTACTTAAACCTAGGTAACCTAAGGACATGACACGCATCCACGCCCGAGGCAGGATTCGAACCTGCGACCACAGCAGCAGCGCGGCTCCGGACTGAAGCCCCTAGAACCTCTCGGCCACAGCGGCTGGCTACTGTTTTACGATGTATGGATACGTGTGCTCGCAATACTTAGCAGAGTTACGAATGTATGTAACAGCAAACGACAACGACATATAAGTGTGTCAGCTTGTAGAAACTAGACATGGCTTAGAGCCAAAATATTTGCACTTGATAATGGCCTAAGGCCGAAATTGCTATAGTGCCAGCTGTTTTTCGTGGTGACAAAGTGGACTTTGCAGTGACGAACGTTTCATAAGTAGTGGGCCAAGCATGGCTTACCGCAGCTATTGTTCGGATCGATTCTCCTCTATAATATTTGCCGACGAGTTTGGAGAATTTTGCACCACGTGATGTTATTCCGTGCAGAACAATAATGATCAATTAGTCGTGGGCTGCAAGCACAAGTGTCACGTCTGCAAAGTTTTATATTGATCAACCTGTGTGTGTTCCTATTAGACGCATTACACCGGAAGTTCATAAAGGCCAACTCATCGTACCTCAGGAGCTAACTACCCCAGCCTCGTATTTCAGTTCAAAAGCCGACGATTGTGAGCGCCAGGTTGTCGCAGAACGCCTTCCAGCAGGTGGCTTATAAAGGTCGGGCTGGCGTGCTTGCACAGGAAATTACGAGGGGGAGGGGAATTCACCTAGACCGCAGGCGGGCCGCCGTGACCCGGATCGCAGCCACGGCCGGCCAGAAGGCCACCCGCCTGTGGAGTGTGGCGAGTGTGGCCGAGTCACTGCGGCGGCGTGGGCAGAGCTGGGCGGGAGAAAGCTGCACGCGGGCGGCTAGCTAGCCACGCTCAGCTCGGGGGCGTTGTTTACTATGCGCGGGCAGTGCCGCTGCCAACGGGGAACCGACAGACGCGCCGGCTCACAGAATACTCGCAGGAAGGAAGGGGGGGAAAAAAAGTACAGTTCGTATCACACTGTCTGACAAAAAAATAAATAAATAAACAAATAAAAAGGAACGCATCCAGAAGGGGAAACGAAACGGAACGAAACATTGCCGGTTGTGACTGCTTAGGATGGATTTTCAGTGATGGAACTTCAGTGATTACAGCTTAGATTCAGGTGTAATGAGAACAGCAGGGAACCACTTATCAGTGTGACGTTCCACCACTCCGCCTCAGATGCTTGCCCTAATTCGACTGGAAAGCCTGTCGTAATATGTTGTGCCAAAGACCCTGCCCGGCTTCAAAAATGGTTCAACAGGCTCTAAGCACTATGGGACTTAACATCTGAGGTCATCAGTCCCCTACACTTAGAACTACTTAAACCTAATTAACCTGTTGAGTGGTACTTAAGATAGGAAAATAAATTAGTGAAATCAATGTGAAGTGAAGTAGAAATTAGAAAATAAATGAAGAACTTAGTTTAGTTTAGAAGAGTTAGACACTAGCAAACAGCGGGCAGTGGCAGTGGCAACGGCTGGCACTTCACGTTCAAGAGAAGCCATCGCCATCCCCACGTAAGCGGAAGCTGTCGATTCAGCCGTCAGGGCATCGCCCGACCGGCTCACGTGTTCTCAATTGTTACTTGTGATCAAAGGCCCTCGCCTACATTCCAAGAGCCAATGACCGACGTTAAGAAGATTCTTCGAGAAGCTTTTCAACGTGACAGAAGAGGCAATGACCGTGAAGTCGTTCACCTCCAGTGAACTGAAGTAAATAAATAAGCGAGACGCAGTGGGCCCGGCAGTAGTTTTCAGTTCAGTTTCGGTTCGAGTTCAGTTCCAGTACAGTTCAGTCGGTGCTGAAGACCGTCATGCAGGAAGAGACTACATCGTACACAGAAGCACCAAGTCCATCGCTGTAATGGAATAGCAAGCAGCAGCCTCGCCGCCAGAAGACAGATGTTAGAAGGTATTTGATTTTTACGTACCCGGGTGACTCGTGAGGACGGGAAGGAGACGGCCTCACATCAGCAGTCACCTGTGAGCTGGTGATGAAGATCTGACAGCCGAAGACTGGCAAACTGGAGTCCGTTGTTCGAGTCCGGGACGCTGGCCTTCCCCCGCCGCGCCGCTCCGGTGGCCGACGCACAACGTTGACACACGCGGCCGCATAGAGAACACTGGGACGCAACATCCAAAGTATCACCATCCGATTCACGACTTCGTTCTCAATAATTAAACGGGCCACCGCACGAGGCGCGTCTCCAGTCAACAGGGCGAGACGGCGACACGAGATACACACCGCCAGGCGTAATCAGACGCCGCCGCTGCTGCAGCAGAAGGCTTCGCAAATGACACAGCTGCCGCTCTCACAGCCAGAACAATCCAGTAAGGAAACCATTGTACAAATGTTTCAATAAAAATTATCTTATGTAAAAATGCTGTTTCATTCTACCTCATACCCGAGCCAAGGAAGAACCCACCCTGCTCACAAGTTGTTAAGGGAGGAAAAGTAATTTATTTCGTGTTTTTCACCCTGACATAGCGCTTTAGAATCAAATGTCCTTTGCAGTAATTGACAATTGACTAGCATCAAAAGAGGTTACCCAGTTACAAACCTACGGACATCACACACACATTCATGCCCGAGGCAGGATTCGAACCTGCGACTGTAGCAGCAGCGCGGTTCCGATCAGAATCGCCTAGAACCGCTCTGTCACTGCGGACAGACGACATACGTAGGGTACCGTATTTTCTTTGCGTGCCACTCCATAGAGTTATGAATGAATTTCGGAAAACAGCGTAGAAAGGAGCCTGTTTAATTTGCCATCACAAGTTTCATGTAGTTCGGCCATTAATGTGAATTTGATAAATGTGCATCTGTAATATCGATATAGTCATATTTTTTGTAAGTTCGTTCCTGAGACCGCAGAGGTTCCTTCTTTTCAAGAGAGTATGAGGTACTGTATGATAATATGACAACGTACATGGTTTGGGAAGGATCTACGCTGACCCGCCGTGCACTAGAGGCAGCACTATTTTAAAAGGAGTTTGTAATAATATTTTATGAAGAAAAAATTTTGTGGAAATGAGATTACATGGACGCAAGAATGTCAAAAAAAAGAATTTTAAAGTAATTTAGCTTTTTTCAATATATATTTGTAACTGCGTAATTTTTTATTCTGATAATATTGTGTATGCCTGAAGTTTGGTTCAAATGGCTCTGAGCACTATGGAACTCAACATCTATGGTCATCAGTCCCCTAGAACTTAGAACTACTTAAACCTAAATAACCTAAGGACAGCACACAACACTCAGTCATCACGAGGCAGAGAAAATCCCTGACCCCGCCGGGAATCGAACCCGGGAACCCGGGCTGCCTAAAGTTTGCAGCAGAATTTTTATATTGCTAAATATGGTTTAGGACAGGAAAATTATTAAGAAATATTTTGCTAACTTGTCTAGTTGTGAGAACTTTACTAAAGGGTGTGTTGTTGTAATGGTTTAATGAAGCATAATTACACTTCAGTCTTTGTTCTCATTTATTAGGCATTAAGTTCAGTTCCTCCTTTTTCATTCTTTACATTAATGATTGTGTTTTTATTTTCGCATTGCACATCACGAGTTGTGATTGAGAAGTGTGAGACCCTGCCCACTCGTCGCTTATAGGGTGCCTGAAAGATACTGCTTCTCGGAGAACTACACTCCTGGAAATTGAAATAAGAACACTGTGAATTCATTGTCCCAGGAAGGGGAAACTTTATTGACACATTCCTGGGGTCAGATACATCACATGATCACACTGACAGAACCAAAGGCACATAGACACAGGCAACAGAGCATGCACAATGTCGCCACTAGTACAGTGTATATCCACCTTTCGCAGCAATGCAGGCTGCTATTCTCCCATGGAGACGATCGTAGAGATGCTGGATGTAGTCCTGTGGAACGGCTTGCCATGCCATTTCCACCTGGCGCCTCAGTTGGACCAGCGTTCGTGCTGGACGTGCAGACCGCGTGAGACGACGCTTCATCCAGTCCCAAACATGCTCAATGGGGGACAGATCCGGAGATCTTGCTGGCCAGGGTAGTTAACTTACACCTTCTAGAGCACGTTGGGTGGCACGGGATACATGCGGACGTGCATTGTCCTGTTGGAACAGCAAGTTCCCTTGCCGGTCTAGGAATGGTAGAACGATGGGTTCGATGACGGTTTGGATGTACCGTGCACTATTCAGTGTCCCCTCGACGATCACCTGTGGTGTACGGCCAGTGTAGGAGATCGCTCCCCACACCATGATGCCGGGTGTTGGCCCTGTGTGCCTCGGTCGTATGCAGTCCTGATTGCGGCGCTCACCTGCACGGCGCCAAACACGCATACGAACATCATTGGCACCAAGGCAGAAGCGACTCTCATCGCTGAAGACGACACGTCTCCATTCGTCCCTCCATTCACGCCTGTCGCGACACCACTGGAGGCGGGCTGCACGATGTTGGGGCGTGAGCGGAAGACGGCCTAACGGTGTGCGGGACCGTAGCCCAGCTTCATGGAGACGGTTGCGAATGGTCCTCGCCGATACCCCAGGAGCAACAGTGTCCCTAATTTGCTGGGAAGTGGCGGTGCGGTCCCCTACGGCACTGCGTAGGATCCTACGTTCTTGGAGTGCATCCGTGCGTCGCTGCGGTCCGGTCCCAGGTCGACGGGCACGTGCACCTTCCGCCGACCACTGGCGACAACATCGATGTACTGTGGAGACCTCACGCCCCACGTGTTGAGCAATTCGGCGGTACGTCCACCCGGCCTCCCGCATGCCTACTATACGCCCTCGCTCAAAGTCCGTCAACTGCACATACGGTTCACGTCCACGCTGTCGCGGCATGCTACCAGTGTTAAAGACTGCGATGGAGCTCCGTATGCCACGGCAAACTGGCTGACACTGACGGCGGCGGTGCACAAATGCTGCGCAGCTAGCGCCATTCGACGGCCAACACCGCGGTTCCTGGTGTGTCCGCTGTGCCGTGCGTGTGGTCATTGCTTGTACAGCCTTCTCGCAGTGTCCGGAGCAAGTATGGTGGGTCTGACACACCGGTGTCAATGTGTTCTTTTTTCCATTTCCAGGAGTGTATAAACAAGTCAAGCAAACCACATTAATAGTTTTATTTAGAAATAAGCATATTTGTAATACTTAACTTTGAATTAACAACGTTGTCGTAAGTGATAGTTGACATGCAAATAGTCAACGTCTTTCGCTACAGACAATGGATATGGATCAGTAATAACTGGTATCGTAGCGCTCTCTTCTAAGGCGTGGTTTCTCCTAGTCTCGGTCTAGTACTATGCCGTCCGGTACTGTGTTAACACTGTGCAGCCGAGGCTGGCAGGAGAGGTGGTTATTTTCTCTTCTTGTAGAGGCCGCTCCTGTTTTGGTGCGGTCCTATTCAGCGGGCTATTGGCTGACATCGTCTCACCACCTTCACAGCTCTCGCTTTCTTCGTCTTCGTGCCGGTGCTTGTGGCTACGCCGGAACAAGAAGCGTTCCATGAAAGGTCGTATGATACCGCCTTGCACTGCACATCGTAAATACGGCAAATGAAATTTGGTTTTCGACAGTCATAAAATATTCCTAATAGCGAGAAGTTGCAGAATAGGCGAACGTTTCGTAAGCACAGGTAGGCCAATAAATTTATTTAACTTCGATGTTCGTGTCCACTGTAAGGTATAATAATTGTCAGAGTGTATTTGCGAAAATAGTATCATTTCAGAGGCTCAATACCAGTTAAAATTTTCAGTAGCTATCTGTCAGTTTTCAAGCAGTTTTATAAGAAAGTCAAATGCATAAATTTTTATATTGATCTACTCTGTGATTACAACAACAGTTCTGGCACAGTGACTGTTTACAGGACCAAGATAAAGATTAACAATGTGCAGGACCGACACTCTAATCTGAGTCACTTCTTTGGTGTCAAATAGCATAAGCGTAAGTGTAATTGAAAACGGATTGCTTCTACAGAGGCGAATTGTTAAATTCGTTGGCTAGTCCGGATTTCGCATCGTGTAGCGTGAGCTTCACACACTACTGCGTAAAATTTAATTTTAACACAGTTCTGGTGCCCTGCACTAATATTTACGTACTTCGATATCAAAATAAGGTTTATGTCAGTTTTTCAGATATCAAAAATGGTTCAAATGGCTCTGAGGACTTAAAATCTATGGTCATCAGTCCCCTAGAACTTAGAACTACTTAAACCTAACTAACCTAAGGACATCACACAACACCCAGTCATCACGAGGCAGAGAAAATCCCTGACCCCGCCGGGAATCGAACCCGGGAACCTGGGCGCGGGAAGCGAGAACGCTACCGCACGATCACGAGCTGCGGACTTTTCAGATATCAGTCAGACACATACAGACAGAAGTTAAAATAAATACGAACACGTTTCAACGTTAAGTAACCGAATTATCATGACTCTCATATAACATATGAAATGTATCCAGTGCATGGCAAGAAAGTTGTCTGGAGGCATGAATGTTACGTGGTCCATCCTGAATGGTGTTTGGGGTGACATCTCATGGTAATGATGGGAGCACATCGTGACGTAAGTAATAAGTCTACAACCAACGTCAACATTAAATGTGAATCATGGATGCAAGTGTACGTCAGTGATTCAGTATGTGTGATTCAGTATGTGTCGGAGCCTGGCTGAAGTGGCGTACATAAAAGGAAAACAAGAAAAGATGCGCGTTGTACATGTTTAGGTCGTGTTAAGTACTCCTCTCTTGAAGCTTAGGACATACTGTGATACATTGTTCAGGCTCACTGCCGCAATTCTTTTTCGTACACCCTTTACGCCAGACCTCTTCGCCGTGCCATGAGAAGAGTCGTGTCCATACCTACGTTCGTTTTATGGAAAGCGAAAACTGAGTGTCTTGCTGCGTTGCTGAAAGAACGTATAGCATGTAAGTGAAATAAAGCTGCTGAAGTAGCTTTTCGGAAAACGTTTTACTTGTAGCACAACAAATAAAATAGTACATATTTTGGATTCACATGGTCTATCGCTATGAAATTATTCTCTATCGGTTCCAGGGTAACTGGGATAACTATTGGTTTAAATATTTTGTTATTTCAAACTGTCACTTTCTCATCGCAATCTGATGATGATATGTTATCTTTCCGTTGTTGGTCATTATTACGATACTTCAAAGCTGAGTAACTCGCTGCCCATTGTTTGAAAATTTTTCAGTGAACTAAGAGTGCGAATTGTGATTGCTAATCTGAGGGCAGCAAAAATTAACAGTCAAACTGTCGTAAATGAAAATGCGTTCCTTAGCCATCTATAGAAGTTTCTCGAAATGTTATACACCCGCAAGCATTTCTGAATCCCTGTGCAAAATTCTGTGTCAATATTCTTATGACTTTTAAAAGACCTGAATTTCTTTCCTGTCAGTGTAGATTCGTTTACCAGTCTCCTGAATAATTTGATATGTCCGAAACAAATATCTTTCGCGCCACCACGCAAAGAACAGTGTTCGCATCTGTGTGACTCAAGGAAAACAAAGCTTGAAGTTGAGTGACCTGCTGCGCTGCTACAAAACCTACTTTATGAAAAAGAATGAAAGCTGCATGCCATGCAGAGTTTTACTCTAAGCATAAATAACTGAAAACAAAAGGTTTTGTACTCGCGTGTTCTTTCGCTACGCAGTTGTTATGAAACTATTGCCATCAGCTGGATCTCGTTTTGGAGACGGGCATGCCCCTATCTAGCTGTTCAACAGGGTAAAGGGGAGCTGCCGACCAAAGTGGCCGAGAGGTTCTAGCCGATACAGTATGGAACCGCGCGACCACTACGGTCGCAGGTTCGAATCCTGCCTCGGGCATGGATGTGTGTGATGTCCTTAGGTTAGTTAGGTTTAAGTAGTTCTAAGTTCTAGGGGACTGATGACCTGAGAAGGTAAGTCCCATAGTGCTCAGAGCCAAAGGGGAGCTACTGTGTACAGTGGAATCCCAGGAACGTTTCATTTCCGGCGAATCTCCACATGATTCAGGGCGAATGGATTAAAACAGAGAAAAAGCAATGTCGTTGCGAGAATTCGATCCTACACCCTTTGGGTTTCGTGCCAGACACTTTGTAGTATTTTTTTGTCATTGTTCGAGTTATTTGGTCCGGGCGGATGTGACACGACACCAAGATGGTTGTCGAATACTTCGATTTTTTTTCTTTTTTTTTGGAGAGCAGTCAGTCCTCTGACCAAATACGCTGAGCTATCGTGCCGGCGCCGCTAGACCGTGACACTAAATGCAAGGTAGGTTGCCGTTGCTTTCTCTAGTTATAGTGGCTCTTCGTTTGATAGCAATGACACCTTTATCATAATTTCATTTTAACTCATCATAATTCAGGTAATTTGTAAGTAATATTTGCAAATTTTTTTGAAAATTATATAAAAATGCAAAGGACCAATAGAGGGCGGAGGAAACGAAATGAAAATCCATGTGCCGATATGTGATGGAACTTCGATGATTAAAAATTCGAGTCAAATATACAGAGAACAGCAAGAATCCTCTTGTCAGTACGACGCTCCACCAAATTAGATGCCTGCGCTAATTAGATTCGAAAGGACGTCGTAAATATGTTGTATCCTCTGTTGCGTCAAACTGGTCGGAGCTAGTCCCACTCACGCTCTGTTAAGTAAAGATATGGGGCTCTTGCTGTCCACGGAGCACCTCAACATCACGCAGACAGTTCACAGATACACGTTTTATTTAATCGTATGGCTGGGGCCCCGCGTCGGGCAGGCCGTTCGCCGGGAGCCGGCCTTTCAATTTGACACCACTTCGGCCACCTACAGTCGAGGAGGATGATAGGAGGTTGATGAGGACAGCACAACACCCAGTCCCTGGGCGGAGAAAATTCCCCGACCCAGCCGGGAATCGAACCCGGGCCCAGAAGATTGACAATCCGTCACGCAGTCCATTCAGCTACCGGGGGCGGACATAGATACACGTGCCATGAGTGAACAAGAACTGAACAGCTGAAAAATGGCACCGCGATACTGTCGCACGAGAGGTTGGACCAGGAGGACCCTGGATGCCCGTGACGTAAATTTTGACAGTACACGAGCGTAGCCAGTCTGGCAACCGACGTAGTTTTTTGTTGATTCAGGTGACGAGTGGTCCGGTATAGGTGTTTTTATTGTCTTTCGAATCATATCGCTTACGTCGTGGCAGTGGATAAAGCTTGCACAAAATCAAAAGGACAACCATTCTTACAGAATTTGAACCGATTCAAATGGCTCTGAGCACCTTGGGACTTAACATCTATGGTCATCAGGCCCCTAGAACTTCGAACTACTTAAACCTAACTAACCTAAGGACATCACACAACACCCAGTCATCACGAGGCAGAGAAAATCCCTGACGCCGTTAACCGATTCGCTCAAGTCTGAAACATAGAAACGCCGCACGTAAAATAACTCATAAAAACGTGTCTTTTACGTGTAAGATCTGAGTAAAGCTCTGTTTCTGAAAGAAAGTTTTCACTTTTGTCGTGAGAATGCATTTTCTATTTCGCTGATTCACTTTAAACCGTTACCGCGCATTCAGTTGGCGTAAGAAAGAATTTTACGTGCTACGTTTAGCCCGGTTTCAAACCACCATATCTCGCTAACGGATAAATATTACTTAATGCAAAAGAAAATTCGTTTCACTCTTGTCCATTCATCTACCTTCGTGCAAAGTTTGAACCGATTCGCATAATTTTGAAGTACAGAAGTGGCACGCTTCTAAAAACTCCCACAAAAAATGGTTTTCTTTCTTGTTTCTGCAGATAAAATCCGAGCGGTGCACAGACAAAGGGTGTCATTAGCTGAGCACTAATTTCAGCCCAATTAAATCTTTCACAAAAGGAATTAATCGATGAGCACAATTTTCCTGCGCGCCAGCTCCGGTTCGTCATTGTCAAATTTATGCTTTTAATGAGCCATGCACTTATATTTCATTACTCGTCATTCCCAAATGTCTGTAACACAATGACAGAAGTGCAGTAAATAGGCAAGAAACATTAACCTTGCATATTACAATTTTCAACACTACCGTCAGCTATAATTTCATTATCAGATTATTGGCAACAGGTTTCGACTATACACTTCATCACCAGGCCCTCTAAATGTATAATGGTGAAGTGTATCGTCGAAAGCGATTGTCAATAAACTGATGATGAAATTACAGCAGACGGTACTGTTGCAAATTGTAATATTCCTATCGGAAATCGGCGTACTTTTACGCACTAATATAGAAACACAAAAATACCCAATCGGAAAACACGCGTCATGCATGCATTTCCCGCGAATTCGAACGGTTATGTTTATGTACAAGCGCTGAATGTACACAGTATGCTGATAAAGGAATATGCAATGGCTAGTGAGCTACCAGTCAGTAAGGTTTCTGTCTACATGACGTTTAGGAAACGTTGTACATGTAAGCCGATTGGTATGCGCAAGTCTATACGGAGGTGACAAAAGCCACTCGATACCTCGTAATATCATGTCGCACCTCCTTTCGCTCGACGTGGTGGGACAACTCGACGTGGCGTGGACTGAACAAGTCATTGGAAGTACTCTGCAGAAATATTGAACCATACCGCCTCTGTAGCAGTCCACAGTTGGAAAGTGTTTCCACGTCGGGGGATTTTGGTGGGCAAATCATTCTCTCGAATTGTCCAGAATGTTCTTCAAACCAATCGCGAACAATTGCGTCCCGATGACAAGGTGCACTGTCGTCCATAAAAATTCCATCGTCGTTTGGGATCATGATGAATGGCTGAAAACGGTCCCCAACTAACAGAAAATAACCATTTATAGGCAATGATCGACTCATTTGGACCAGAAGACCCTATTTCACGTCATTTAAATACAGTCCACATCATTATGAAGCCACTACCACCTTGCGCAGTGCCTTTTGACGACCTGGGTCCGTGGCTTCGTAGGGTCTGCACCATACTCTAACACTACCATCGGCTCTTAGCAACTGAAGTCGTGATTCATCTGACCAGGTTACGGTTTTTTAGTCGCCTAGGGCCCAACCGATATGGTCACGAGCCCAAGAGAGTCGCTGCAGGCTATGTAGTGCTGTAGGCAAAGGCACTCGCGTTGGTCGTCTGCTGCCGTAGCCCATTAACGCCGAATTTCGCTGCACTGTCCACACGGATACACTAGTCGTATGTCTCACACTCATTTCTGCGGCTGTATCATGCAGAGTTACTTGCCTGTTACCTCTGACAACTCTACGCAGACGCTGCAGCCCTCCGCCGTTACGTGAAGGCGGTCGTCGACTCTTGACACTGTGGATCTCAGAGTACTGAATTCCCTAGCGATTTCCAAAAAGGAATGTCGCAAGAGTCTAGCTCCAACTACCATTCCGCGTTCATTCTCTTCGGAAACCTTTTACTTGAATCACCTGAGTACAAATGACAGCGCCCCTAATACACTGTCCTTTTGTATCTCGTTTACGCTATAATACCGCCATCTGCATACGTGCTTAAGTAACACGAACAGTTTTGTTTTATATAGATTGTACAGGTTGCGTATTTTGATGAATTTAGTGTGTGTGGTGTAAATTAACTTTTACTCTGAATAGAGCGGACAGCCTGGAGAACTACAATGAGAAAACCTGCCTTTTGGCAGAATACTGATGATGATGATGACGAGTATTAGCGGACCTCTAAAATGTTGTGCTAGCAAAATGTTTGTGTAGAAATATCCCAGCATTAATTAGAACTCGAGGGAATTATTCGCAAATGGAGAAGAAGCGGATAACTATCACTGGTACGACTGGTGCCTGTATACGCCCAAGTTCTACAGTTATATGTGTCTTTCAAATTTAGTTGAGTCTACGTGACTACCTACAACCCACGGATGATAGGTACTGATGATATCTGAAATCTAGATCTCCAATAAAATAGGGAGGATAGTACGACTGATGCTGACCTTTCTGTCCTGGATAATAATTCCGAAAATTGTTTATTTGGATTACACAGTTAATTTGTTGGAATTGTTGAACTTAAAATTTTGATCTTAAGTATCACAATGTCACTGTATTTACTTGAAGACAGTAGTCGAGTAGGTGCTATCGTTGTACTCTAATTGCTCACAGTGCACAAGAGAGAGAGAGTCCCGTTCCAGCAGTCAAGAAGAACAGACGTGCTCTGGGCGCATCCTGTGTTGAGCGTCCTGGAATTGCTCAGTGTTCTGTCAACGATGTCGGAACTCATTCACAAGCGAGTCCATGATATTTGGATTTGCAACAGCTTGCGCACAATTAAGGCGACTGGATCATGGCTGCATTGGCAACACGTCGGTCACTGTTTCTGCATCTTCAGATAGGGCCTACTTATTTATGAATCCGAACCACTCCAGTCGAATCAATGTTTTCGGATAACACGACTGAACTTCAATTGAAACTGTATGTTACATTTTTGTTGCTTCGTCCCTTTTAGGCCTGATTAAAATCGGCTCCTCTAAGCTCAGCAATTGAGTAACCATAAGTAACCATCGATGTTTTGGAGTATTTAGCAACACTTTCCTATAAAAAGCGCTTTCTTATATTTGTACGTTGCACTGTACTGAGCACCTTATTTGCATTATTTTACATACAGCTGTTGGCCACCACTTGAAAAGCCGTGGCTGATCGTTCATATCATCATGGTACGGAAAACATATTGTTTATTCTACTGTATACATAAATGATTTGGCGGACAGGTTGGGCAGCAATGTGCGGTTGTTTGTTGATGATGCTGTGCTGTACGGGAAGGTGCCGAAATTGAGTGACTGTAGGAGGATACAAGATGACGTGACGAAATTGCTAGTTGGGATGATGAATGGTAGCTAGCTCTTAATGCAGAAAAATATAATTTAATGTCGATGAGTAGGAAACACAAACCTATAACGTCCGAATACAACATTAGTCACGTCTTTTAAATATCTGGGCGTAACGCTCGAAAGCGATACGAGATGGAACGATGAAACGAGCGTGTGATGATTGTGATGGAGAATTTTAGGAAAGGGGGGGCTCATCTGTAAAGGAGCCCGCATGCAGAACGCTGTTGAATACTGCTGAAGTGTTTGGGATCCGTACCAGGTCTTCTGAAGGGCGTGGAAGAATAAGTAGAAGAAGAAAATATTATTTTTAGATAATATTGCCGAACAGGCTATCGGGGGCTGAGACACAACATGCGCGTGACTCTCGTTCTTTACTTCACCCGTCTGTAGCTGACTGGTCAATATTGCCACGCAGGGGACCCAGATTCGATTCCTGGTACTGACAGGGATTTTTTCCTTGATGGGAAGACGTGAACGGGATGCACTCAAGCTCGTGAGGCCAACTGAAACGCTACTTGAGAGAGATCAAGAAACCCGACGATGACCGGGAGAGTGGTATGTTGACCACATGCACCTCCATATCTACACCCAATGACGCAATTGGCAGAGGACGAAACGGTTGTCGGTGGAGCGATGGAACGAGCGTGTGATGATTGTGATGGAGAATTTTAGGAAAGGGGGGCTCATCTGTAAAGGAGCCCGCATGCAGAACGCTGTTGAATACTGCTGAAGTGTTTGGGATCCGTACCAGGTCTTCTGAAGGGCGTGGAAGAATAAGTAGAAGAAGAAAATATTATTTTTAGATAATATTGCCGAACAGGCTATCGGGGGCTGAGACACAACATGCGCGTGACTCTCGTTCTTTACTTCACCCGTCTGTAGCTGACTGGTCAATATTGCCACGCAGGGGACCCAGATTCGATTCCTGGTACTGACAGGGATTTTTTCCTTGATGGGAAGACGTGAACGGGATGCACTCAAGCTCGTGAGGCCAACTGAAACGCTACTTGAGAGAGATCAAGAAACCCGACGATGACCGGGAGAGTGGTATGTTGACCACATGCACCTCCATATCTACACCCAATGACGCAATTGGCAGAGGACGAAACGGTTGTCGGTGGAGCCCGAGTGGCCCGTCTAGGGAATGAATGCGGTAACGGTTTACCTTTGTGTCGCTGTATTGTACGAGGTGCGTAACGCAACCCTCACTTTTCCTTGTCCAGTTTCAGTTGAAAAAAAAAACGGAATTTTTTATGGGACATCGTGGAATATCCCTGCTTCAGCACCTGTAGCTTCATCAAGTTCCGATAGGTGGCGGCATTATATGTAGCCGTCAAAATGGCGTCTGTATGGAGATGCGTTCCGAGCAGACACCTGTATTTGGGTATCTTTTGACGGAAAACCAAGGTACAGCAAGTATTTGTAAGCGTTTGCAGAATGTCTACGGACACCTGGCAGTGACCAAAGCATAGCGAGTTATTGGGCGGCACGCAAACCTGTGAAATATCCCGCGTGCTCGCCAACCGCACGCAGCTGTCACTACTGCATTGCTGGAACGTGTGGACACACTTACTAGAGGTGATCGACGGATCACATCAAACACCTTGCTCTTCAACTGGAAGTCTCTGTTGGTAGTGCTGCCACACTGGTCCACGGGTTGTGGTACTCAAAGGTGTTTGCCTACTGGATTCCTTGTCGGATAGTAGAAGATTTCCATCTATTTGGCGCAACCAAGGACGAGCTCCAAGGGAAGCAGTAAGTGGGTGGCATCGAAACAATTCAGAGGCGGTCTGCTACATCTCCTACCGGTAGTTTCGAACAGCACACAAGCGTTACGGAAATGCTTCGGGAACTCTTATGGGAATCCGTGGAGGGATTTCTTTTGAGGACGACTATTGAGAAAATTTAGAGAACCAGCATTTGAAGCTGACAGCCCAACGATTCCCTCGCCTCCAACATACATTGCACCCAAGGACCATGACGGTAAGATACGTGAAATAAGGGCTCAGACGGAGTTATATAGATCATTATTTTTCCTGGTTCTATTTTTATTCACTGCACACCGAAAGGTGGATTGTGAAGTAACCATGCAGATTCATTTTTTTATTATTATTTCACTTTCTAACAGCTATATTGACAATTACCTACCAACTGTAATCGATTTTAAAATCACAAGGCATCATCCTAACAGCAAATAACGAGGAAATCAATGTGTTACACTTACTGAAGTGCATCACGTTATTTTTAGACATAATATGCCAATCACCAGATGTGTGTTTCACCTAAGCTCACAGTTGCATTTAAAATAATGTGTTGAGTGCAATATTGACTATGGCTGTGTGCTATAATTCGTGTGTATTTTTCTCGACACAGTTCGGGTGTGTTGATAACCAGTGAGTGAATTCATTTCTTTTCTTTCCATGCGCTGCTTTGTGATGCCATTCACCTCCGTTGTTACACTTGGCTGCTGCTACTAAGCTTGATATTGCAGTTCTGAGTCATTTATTGTGTGTATTGTGCGTCATTTTGTGTGCGTGTGTTTTATATACCTACATACGCAAGGTGTTCCAAAATGATCTCTACAACTTTCATATCGTATATTTCAGAACTGGAGACTGGTAGAAAGATATGGTTTGCGGTATAGTGGTCACACCCACCTGAAGTTTTAATAACCGTTTCAGTGTCTGCGACATCTATAGCACACCCCATATCTCAGCTACATTCCAGTTCCTCTCACCTCCATCGTTAATGTAAACTGCTGCTCTGAGGCGAGCTCGCAGGGCCTGCAGGTCCCGTACCAGAGTCTGGTAAAAAGCATGCTTCACAAAGCCCGAAAGAAAAAACTAGTTGCGTTCCGCTGGAGCAGCGTGTTATCTTTGGCCTGTCAATCATTCCACACGCTATGCCACCAGTCGGGCGTTGGCCATTTTCGTCGACGGCTAACCTGCAAAACCAAACAAGCAAACACAGGTGTGTGTGTGTGTGTGTGTGTGTGTGTGTGTGTGAACATCGTGCATCTTTCTACCTATCCCCATCACGTAATCAAAGTTTTAAAGATCATTTCGGAAGTCCCTGTGTATTTCCGTAAAGAATTCTTTCATTTCTAATTTTCCAGCGTCACATAACGCCCTCCCTAACGTCCCTAACGATACGTTCGGTTATCTCGGGCGTAATCACTCCGACCACTGTTATAATTGAATCTTAAACACGTTTAGCGACGAGACTAACTTGTTTGTGTCATTGTCCTGCAGAACGCATTTTATCTGCGCGCTAGCAGCGGCGATGGAATGTTGTAGGCCCGACTCAGTCCGTTGCGCTTAGCTGTTAGAGATTACATATTACCATCTGAAGTCTTATTTGGCAGACGTGTTCCATACTTCACGTACTAGTTACACGTAAATGTGCAGAGGCGACCCGCTATATGTGTACTATGCCTTGCGTGGTATATGTACACAATTGTACAACTAGCAAAACACTAAAATTCTTATCTTTGAAAGTGAGCCATTAAATTTCTCGTATTCTCACTATTAAAACCTACCATGTGAACAAACTCTGAACTTATCTTTTTAGTGACAAACATTATAGGAAGTACTAAAACGCTAATGTTTGGTGCACAGAGCTTCATAAGGCACCACATCGTCCATGACACACACGCACACGCACACGCACACGCACACGCACACACACACGCTGCTCATGAAATAAAGGAATTGACGCCGTTAGCACTACGAATGTCACCAGAATGTACCGTAGCTTTAAGGATAGGACAGCACGATTTCCCTTGGCTGCACGTTTGCTTAGTCAGCGGACGTAAATGCGACCACAAAAGCAGAGATCCGCGTCACGCAAACATGTCAACGACGCGCGTATCCTATCAGTTTATCGTCTCCGGTGACAGTAACAACGCCTGCGACAACACGCTGGATTTCTTCACTCTTGAAAGAGATAAGCTATATTGACGAAAAGCTTTTTAAGGTTTCTATCAATCTACGGCTGCTTAATGAACTCCTTGCATATCTAGTTCGTAAAGTGACTCGTTCCACATCATTTCATTTAAAACTGTGCAACGGATCTAAGGAAAATGTACCTAACTATCTCTTGAAACTTCATAGTAACTGTCTCTTTCTTATTCTTCAGCAAATGAAAACAACTTACTTCAGTTAGTACTAAGAATACTGCTGACTCTTTGTTTAGATTGTTTGTAAACACTTGGAACGCTCGAAACCTTCTGTAGGCATTCCCAGCCAAGTGTAGTGGAGTAGTACAAGGTGCGTCCCGCAACTGAATACAACTGTGCCAGAGACTTTCACTCTGCTGTTTTCATAGTTGCTTGTGCACTCTCCCTTCCTTCCTTCCTCCTATCATCAAAAATTACAGAACAGTAAAAATTTCGGTCACCTCTCTTGAGCAGTCATGGAATATCGTTAAGATAATTCAGTGGGCATAGCAGCACGCTGGGATGATCGTAGCTGGATTGTGAGACCTATTGTGGAGCTGCTGCCAGCAACGTAACTGCGAAATAATTTACATCATCAAGTTGTTCACAACTGGTACCAGTTTAGGCAGACCTTTCATCTTCAGCTGTTATGACAAGAATCGTAACGAATCTAAACTGTGCATTCATGTTTATTGTGAGATCACGCTGTTTGCTTTTCTTTTGGAAGTGGAGTCTTAGTTTATTTTAGCTTGCAAATTGTGTAATTTCTGTGGTGAATACAGGTGATACGATGAAAGCTTACGTAAATCATACTTTCGTGCTATTCAGGTGACGAAAGGTTGTTACTATGAAGCTGTGTAAGAACAAGGAGAAATAATTCGATGATTGCTTTGACGACACAACAGTCAACTTATGTACTTAAATAAGACTATCAGTTAAGATTTATCGTATTCCAGATTTAATGACGGTTTAATAACTTTTTTATGATGTGTGTGTGTGCTAATCTACCGTTTTCTGCTCATGCTTTATCAATTCCGGTAGCATTTACTCCTCTAATACGACTCTCCCATACGGCATCATCAGCCGAATGAGGGTGGGGCTTTATTTTTATACAGCCAGTACTAGCCATAAATTACTTACAATGACAGAAAGTAACTGTCTTTGTATGTTGGATGTCAACCTCAATAATAACTTAGCATAAGTTTCTGAAGCTGTTCTGTCAAATGAGGGCGTAATTTCGACTTTAGGGTGTAATTTCAATAGGAAGCTCTTGTCAGTCATATTACACACTACAAGTTTCGGTTTACAAATGTTTTCTAAAATTTAATCCTGCTACACCAACAAATAGGTGATGAATAATCGGTTTCAAATTCATGTTTTGGTCTTTCCTGTCACCACCAACGAATGTGTATGGAGGCTCGTGGGTAATTGTACTTCTGTGTTGCCGTAAGTGAGTGATTAACAGTTCTGATTAACTGTAGCGGTGCATGTTCAGGCAACATAAAAGTGCGCCATTATAAAATACACACACGACATTACGACATTGTTATCAGGAGACGAGAACGGTGTGGCGTCCTCTATGAAGAAGACAGGTGATGACTGAAATTGCAGGGCACAGAACTGTGACTGCCTAGATACCTGTAGACGTACTCATAGGAAAGGAATGAGCTTCCCGCACGTGTTGCGCGAGCCGGTCGTAACACCAACCACGTGCAGCTGAAGGTAAACAATGAACAGGGCCGTGTGTGTACAGCCTTACCTTTTATCGTATTCATGTCTGCAGCAGCCGTCCGCGGTAGCTCGTTTGCTGACTTCACAGCTCGTCGCGAATCCACACAGTAATAAGAAGGAGGAGAGATGAAAAACAATTTTTTTTTAACTTCCGCACCTCAGTCGATAAAAAACTGATATTAGAGAAAAGGAGCGAGTCGTCACTGACGGGAAAAAGCAAGAGAAGGGACACTTTGTCGAAACGTACACGCAACTTCCACCGGCAAAACGGAAGCGTCACACCGGAGCGTAGCGTAGCGTCCTGACAGGTCAGCGTGCGGAAATTCGCGGCGAGAGCTCAGGCAGCAACGCGCCGCCGAGCCGTGCTGACGGCAGACTGAAAGCTGGGGCTCCAGCCGCGGGCAGCGCGGGCCGTTGTCATGGTCACGGCGACCGCAGCGCCGCGAACCGGCGCGCGGCGCAAGCTGTGGCCGGACGCGGTGGCCGCGCTTCCATCCTGGGTCCCTCAGTCACACGTTCAAACAACAGACATCTCTTGTGTCCCCTGCTGGAGCGACGCCACTTGAAGCAGCACTGGTTTACAAAGGGACACTGAATTATGGCAACAAAGGCAACAGTGGCTCCGCCTGAACAATTCCTTGGTATTCTTATCGAGGGCTGGTTCGACCATCAGGCAATAATAGGCTGGCACCTACTGCCGCAAAATTTTAGGGACTGCAAAGGGTTGAATCAGAAGAATTGAGGACAAAGCGTGATAATTCGGTACAATCCACAGGAAATGAGGACGTCTGGTCATTTAGTTTAAAAGTACAGGGTGATTCAAAAAGAATACCACAACTTTAGGAATTTAAAACTCTGCAACGACAAAAGGCAGAGCTAAGCACGACCTGTCGGTGAATTAAGGGAGCTATAAAGTTTCATTTAGTTGTACATTTGTTCGCTTGAGGCGCTGTTGACTAGGCGTCAGCGTCAGTTGATGCTAAGATGGCGACCGCTCAACAGAAAGCTTTTTGTGTTATTGAGTACGGCAGAAGTGAATCGACGACATTTGTTCAGCGTCCATTTCGAACGAAGTATGGTGTTAAACCTCCTGATAGGTGGTGTATTAAACGTTGGTATAAACAGTTTACAGAGGATGGGTGTTTGTGCGAAGGGAAAAGTTCTGGACGGCCGAGAACGAGTGATGAAAATGTAGCACGCATCCAGCAAGCATTTGTTCGCAGCCCAGGAAAATCGACTCGCAGAGTTAGCAGAGAGCTGCAAATTCCACAATCAACTGTATGGAGAGTCCTACGAAAAAGGTTAGTTATGAAACCTGAACGTCAACTACCCGAGGCGATGGATCGGCCGCCAGGCAGCCCGTGACAGAGCACTTCATCACTGGCCTCCAAGAAGCCCTGATCTTACCCCCTGCGATTTTTTCTTATGGGGGTATGTTAAGGATATGGTGTTTCGGCCACCTCTCCCAGCCACCATTGATGATTTGAAACAAGAAATAACAGCAGCTATCCAAACTGTTACACCTGATATGCTACAGAGAGTGTGGAACGAGTTGGAGTATCGGGTTGATATTGCTCGAGTGTCTGGAGGGGGCCATATTGAACATCTCTGAACTTGTTTTTGAGTGAAAAAAAAACTTTTTAAATACTCTTTATAATGATGTATAACAGAAGGTTATATTATGTTTCTTTCATTAAATACACATTTTTAAAGTTGTGGTATTCTTTTTGAATCACCCTGTATAATGAGAGATTTACATTGAAGTGCCATTGGATGTGGTGATGGAGGAGGAGGAGGAGGATGAGGAAGAGGAGGAAGAGGGAAGGAGTTATGGGGGAGACCGACGATACCACAAAACAGGGTCTTCAGTTCTCAATCCTTAGCTAGGGCGGTAGAACGCCTAGCAACGGCCGTGTTACGAGCAGTGAAACCGGAGTCGGGGTTTCCTGCCAGCGGGTCAGAGTTAATAATGTACAACAGAAGTTATAACTGAGATTTCTTAAGGAAGCATTATAGGTTCTCTGCCGTTCTCAATAAATTAAGGTGAAAGATGTCATAGGTTACCTCCTGACTTCATGTCAGATCTCCTTTTGCCCAGCGTGGCAACTGCATATGGCGTGGGCTCAACGTCTTAAGTCCTCTGCAGAAATATTGAGCCATGCTGCCTCTACGGCCGTCCACAATTGCAAAAGTATTGCCGGTGCAGGAATCTGTGCACGAACTGACCTCTCCGTTGCGTCCCATAAATGTTCGATGGGATTCATGTCGGGTGATCTGGGTGGCCAAATCGTCCGCTCAAATTGTTCAGAATATTCTTCAAACTATTCACGAACAATTGTGGCCCCCTAACATGGCACATTGTCATCCGTAAGAACTCGATCGTTGTTTGAGAACGTGTAGTCCATCAGTGGATGCAAATGTCTCGAAGTAGCCGATGATAACTATTTCCTGACAATGGTCGGTTCAGTTTGACTCGATAAGCCAGTACATACCTTTATGGAGCCGCCACCAGTCAGCGCAATGCCTTATTGACAACTTGTGTCCATGACGTCGTGGGGCCTGAGCCGCACTCGATCCCTAGCATCAGCTTTTGACAACTGAAATCATGACTCAACTGACCAGACCATGTCTAGGGTCCAACGCATATGGTCACGAGCCCAGAAAAGGTGCTGTAGTCAATGTCCTGCTGTCAACAAAAACACCCGCCACATTTCCCCGACTGTTCTAACGGTTACTTTCGTCATACGTCCCACATTGATCTCTGCGGTTATTTCATACACTGTTGCATGTCTGCTAGCACTGATAACTTAACGCAAACACCGCTGCTCTCGGCACTGAAGCCCATCGCCCAATGCGTTGTCAGTGGTGAGAGATAATGCCTGAAATCAGGTTTTCTCGGGCACTCTCGACACCGTGGATCTTTCAATATGGATTTCCCTAACGATTTCCGAAATGGAATGTCCCATGAGTCTAGCTCCAACTACAATTCCGCGTTCCAAGTCTGTTAATCCAGTCAGCGACCGTAATCACGTCGGAAATCTTCCCGCACGGAACGACCTGAGTACAAATGAAAGCTTTGGTAATGCTCTGGCTTTTATATTTTGTATACTCGATACTACCGTCATATCGCTACCACACGAATTTTGTCACGTAAGTGTACTCATTCCTTGATAAAAAAAAAGTCTCTAAGGACTTAGAAGGGGATGAGGAAGTGAAATTAAACGTCACGAACTGGGAATTTAAAAAAAAAATCGAGTCAAATTCCCTCATAACTTGCAGTATGTGTCAACGTATTGGTAAGACGTTGCAATCCGTCTAGCCTGGATGGCAGCGCGGGATTAGCCGAGCGGTCTAAGGCGCTTCTGTCATGGCCTGTGCGGCTGGTCCCGGCGGAGGTTCGAGTCCTCCCTCGGGCATGGGTGGGTGTGTTTGTCCTTAGGAAAATTTAGGTTAAGTAGTGAGTAAGCTTAGGGACTGATGACCTTAGCAGTTAAGTCCCGTAAGATTTCACACTTTTTTGGCCTGGATGCATGAACTGATTAGTTTGGGGAAGATTTCATGAAGCCATTCTCTTAAGGCAATATAGCCGACAACTGTTGTAGCTAGTCTCTGATACACTGGAAGCTGGCACACGGATACCATTGATGCGGAGCTCGTTCGTCCCACATATACTGTATCGCACACAGGTATTGAGATCTTGCTGCCTGCAGTAGTACGCGTACAGTTCATTGAGACACGTGCCATGGGTGGACGAGCATGTCCTGTTGGAAAGTGGCACGTACATACTATTGTATGCAGGGTAATATATGGGGACGCAGGATGTCCGGGAGCACCATTGTGCTGTCAGAATCTTCTCAAACGGATGTGATCTGAAGCCGTACCCGATGGTTTGGTTCAAATGGCACTGAGCACTATGGGACTTAACATCTGTGGTCATCAGTCCCCTATAACTTAGAACTACTTAAACCTAACTAACCTAAGGACATCACACACATCCATGCCCGACGCAGGATTCGAACCTGCGACCGTAGCGGTCACGCAGTTCCAGATTGAAGCGCCTAGAACCGCACGACCACACCGGCCGGCGTACCAGATGGCTCCTCACACCATGACCCCAGGAGTAGCACCACTGTGCCTACCAAAAACAATAGAAAAATTATACCTCTAGCCAACTATCTAAAGTACTCACTCATAATGGTCATTCAGGGTAATGGAGAACCGCAATTCATCACTGAAATTGAGACGCCATTCGTCAGTAGTCCATGCGTCACAGTTATGGCACCACTAACAACTACTGATGAACAATATTGTTCTTCTCTAGGATCGGATCAGAATCCTTACTCACTGGAATGAATTAGCTCTTCTCCACTCGTCATTCACTTATTAGAACAAATGAGAGACAGGCGCCTCGCCTTTTTAATTCAGTATTAATGTATCCTAACTTTTACCTTATTTTAACCTGTTTTGTTAGAACATAGAAGAGGATTTATAATTTCCTTTTACGTCCATTCTAGTTTTAAAATTTCCAAGTAGCCTAAATATCATCTTCATTAAAATTAAACAATACCATAACAAAATTGCAAAATAATAAATTTTATTAATAACAAAATAGAACATAAAAACTACAACATAAATGATACTAATTTTCTACCTCCTGAAATTCCTACCTCCTTAAAAAGCGTGACAGTATATGTGTCTACGAGGAGAACCTAGTGAGTGTTTTGATTACAAACAACATTTGACCCGTTTCACTATGAAGTGTGTGTGTGTGTTTCTTTTCTCGGTGTATGTTTGTCCCCTCTTAAAAAGCTACGCTTACAGGACAGAGACATAGGTGAAATAATACATTTTCGTAATCATATGTAGAAGCATTAGGAACACCTGTTATCTGGATTCCCACAAGCTGAAAAGACCACTACTTCCTGACAAATACACATCAGACAAATATTTAAAATTTTAGAAATCATTCTGTAATTGGAGCATAGCAGCTGTCGCTATAAAATGCTAAAAATCAAATAAAAATAGTCTCGATCGCGTTTTCTTTTATTCATTAGCAGCCGGTTTCAGCCCATTCCTCTGACCATCTTCAGGTTTTTGCCCACCATTATGGCTGCTGGTGGCGCCGGACGGATCGAAATCCGGGGAAGCAAGAATATCACTGTTGTGTATAGTTGTTTGCTTTGACAGAGTCCTCCCAGACTGAAGAATTCGCACATATTACAGCGATAGATGGTTGGTGACTTGCTTTTTAATTTTATTACATTTCTACAAGTCATCTTAAGATACATCTATCCTTTTTTAACAAATATAACCGCTATTTTGTTCTCGTCAGAAGCTTTCAATATTGACTTTTGTGCTTTATTGCACGTTACACGATCAATTTTCGAGAAGTTGCATAGATGTGTGAAAGGTTCAAAAGCCTGACAGTTGATTTCATGTTTGAGGCACTGTATGTCATTATCGCAGCGTTTTAAAACTTGGTGCTGTGTTTGGCGACAATAGCCTTTACTCGGTTTGAAATATTTTTTGTACGAGGGCAATCCCAAATGTAAGGTCTCCTATTTTTTTTTATAAGTACAGAACGCTGTTTGTGTGGCAGTTGGTCACACTGTTATGAAGAGTGCTTCACGCGCTGTGTGTAAACATGCTCACGCCACGCTGAGACTCTCAGTCTTGGCTTGGCAGCCGTTGAGTTGGCAGCCGTTGAGAATGGAGCTTCCACTGGATGTTACCGCTAAGTGCGAATACGCGCATTTATTCGGCTTCTGAACGCAAAGGGCGCTGCGCCGATTGAAATACATCGCCAATTGACGGAAATGTATTGTGAGTAGTGCATGGATGTTAAAAATGCGTAGAGTGGCGTAGAGAGTTTGCAGCTGGTCGGAACGAAATTCACGACGAACAAAGGAGCCAAAACGATTCAAATGGCTCTGAGCACTATGGGACTTAACATCTGAGGTAATCAGTCCCCTACAACTTAGAACTACTTAATCCTAACTAAGGACATCACACACATCCATGCCCGAGGCAGGATTCAAACCTGCGACCGTAGCGGTCGCGCGGTTCCAGACTGAAGCGCCTAGAACCGCTTGGCCACATAGGCCGGCAAACAAAGGAGCGGGAGACCGTCAATTTCTGAGGAGATGGTGTTGAAGGTTGAGCAAAGCATGCGTGAAGATCGGCGGATCACCCTGGATGATCTCTGCATGTTTGTTCCTGAGGTTTCCCGAAGCACCGCTCACAGAATTTTAACGGAAACATTGAACTATCGGAAGGTGTGCTCAAGATAGGTGCCACGCATGCTGACTGAGGACCATATGCGGCAACGAGTTGATGCTCCCCGCGCATTTCTTCACCGCCTTGCAGCCGAACTACTTTCTGGACTCAATTGTCACGGGTGACGAAACCTAGGCATACCACTTCACACCTGAGACCAAGCAACAATCACGCGCCGGCCGGGACGGACGAGCGGTTCTAGGCGCTACATTCTGGAATCGCGCGACCGCTACGGCCGCAAGTTCGAATCCAGCCCCGGGCATGGATGTGTGTGATGTCCTTAGGTTAGTTAGGTTTAAGTAGTTCTAAGTTCTAGGGGACTGATCTCAGAAGTTAAGTCCCATAGTGCTGAGAGCCATTTGAACAATCACGCCAGTGGCGGCATCCTTCTTCGCCAAATACGCGGAAATTTAAACCGACACAGTCTGCTGGTAAAGTCATGACAAACGTTTTTTGAGATCTAAAAAGCGTATTGTTGGTCGACTGTATGCCCACTGGGACCATAATAAACGCTGACAGATACTGTGAGACACTGAAAAAACTCAAACGAGCAATTCGGAACCGCAGAAGAGGAATGTTGAGCAAGGGCGTACACATTCTCCATGACAACTCTCGTCCACACATCGTTCGGCAAACCGTTGCTCTCCTGCAACAGTTTCAGTGCAACATAATCACCCACGCACCCTATAGTCCTGACTTGGCACCCAGTGACTATCACCTGTTCCCTAGGTTAAAAGAACATTTGGCCGGAAAATGATTTATCTCCGACGACGAGGTGAAAGAAGAGGTTCATAACTTTCTGAACAGCATGGCGGCGAGCTGGTATGACATGGGCATACAAAAACTGCCACAGCGTCTACAAAAATGCATCGACATAAATGATGATTATGTCGAAAGATAGCTAAATGTTCAAGCTGTAAACTGATGTAAACGACTGTAGAAATAAAAAGGTCTATGTACTTATAAAATAAATAGGAGACCTTACTTTTGGGATTACCCTCGTAGTTTGTCTTTCTTCCGATTGGAACCGTTTAAGAAGTACGATTGTAAGATTTCTTATGCACGAAATGTGCCGTGAGTGCATGGGACTCATGTTGTTTGTACTTGTCCACCTGTCCTTACCTTTGAAACAGTCAAATTCTTTTTAATTACATCAGATAACTGGGAATTAGAAATCTGGGTAAATTATAATTTCAGCAATGAATATTTATATGCTTTTAATGTGAAAAGAGTGCCATAATTTTATATAACATGATCAGCTTTATAGCATTGACAAATTTACTTATTGGCAGTCGCAAACGAATGTTGGTTGGAAATTAGATCCTCACAAAAGAAAATGAATCAGCATCTGGTCAGGAACCAAATGACAATGACGAGTTGGGTACAGACTGAGACATGTTTTAACACCATAGAATGGGAACTTCATCTGACATAAAAGCAGGTGTTGGCAAGCACGATTTGTAACTAGTTCTTAAATGTCAGCAGAAGAATCATCGACTCATTATGATCTTGACTGGTTAGTGATCCATGCCATTCCAGAGGTATTTGACTTATGTGTCTCTCCATACTTGACAAGTAGCCAAAAAAAAAAAAAAAAAGGAGTTATATTAGGAGAAGCGGTATTTTCCTTTCTGCCATCCAGTTTGGTAAATTTATGCCATACTCGTGTATCACTTGCACGTCTTTCAGGTAGAGGCAATACTGAAGCACTGATAAATGCGTTATATGGATAATTTAAAATACTTACTGCTGACACATGCTTTTCTAAACAGTGGGAACTTAAAATGAGTCAATTGTACACGCAGTGGAGAATGCTGTATCAAGGATGATTTAGGTCGAAGACTGCTGAGTCACTCTGTCATCTGCTCCATCTGGAGTTGGGAATTCTAGGGGAGTGGCTGGCAAGCAGTAAACGATGAGCAGTTTGTTGAGCAGTAAATTATGAGTATTTTCATCAGCAGTGAATGATGAGAATGTTGGAAAACAGTGAAAGTGAGTGGATCGGCGAGAGGTGAACAATGAGCGGACTGGCTAGCGATGTGCAGGTTGGTGAATGGTGAACAGCTGGTGGGAGCCAGTTCGTATGCAAGCTACTGTGTGCTTAGGTGTGACAGAGAAGCTGAGAGGGTAGAAACAGCACTTGTGAGTCATTTGCTTGAAGCTCGCTCACTCCCAAATGAACTGCAGTGCATTCCTTGTAGCTGTCTCTTCAAATCAAGAACGGAAATTGAGGTATCCCTCCAAGGAATACCACGATAGCAAGACGGGTGGCCAGGCAGAGCAGAGAACCGTCGCAATAGGAGTCTAGGCAAGAGTAAATAATTAATCCACACGAATAAGCAGTAATCGAATCATTACTTAGCTTTGAGTTAGTCCAGTAGTAGAATCCTATATCCAAGTTTCACAAGAATATAATACAACATCACACAGTCTGATAGGCAGGACATGGTATAGTTTTCTTTAGCTCATGACCAACTGAACTGTCCTTTGGCGATCGCATGGCTGAACTTTATCCAGTCCGCAGAGGTCGCTCTTGTCAGCAGCTGGTGGAGGCTAGACGCTGCGGGAAAATATCATTGGCTGCAGCGGCATCTTGTGCGAGCGCTACCAGGATCCTCCAGGCACTTGCGACGTTGTTGCCTATTGTCGGCTTCGGTGTCGATGGGAACGACAACACGGAAATAAAAGGCAAGAAAGTGTTTCCTGCATTGATCCAACGTTTCTTCATTTTCTGTGCCTTCTATGCCTGACACAAGCTTCTGACAGCAGTAAGGTATACGTAAACAATACATACATATCGTATACAATTTTTCTGCAACTTGGAAGACGTTTCTTATTGTAACAGTCTTTGCCATAGTGACTAATACAGCGCAATGTGTGGGATGCTGTTGTGACAGCCTGCCATAAAATCCTTGTTCAATTCATTTACGTCACCGTTGTGACATATAAATCCGAAGAAATAGTGCTACTTTGGAAAAATAATATACCATCATCAGCTATTTTTTACAGCTGTTTACTTAGACTACCAGTTGGGACTCCCCAACAGAGTCATTTTGAGGCCCTATACAGTACAAATTGCGAGACATCAGGATACAGTCAAGAATATGCTATGAATATATAACATAGTTTGCAAACGTGGTGTAACACACAAGTCATCTGTCACAAATAACTCAAAAAACAGCAGTATTATTGCAGTGCATACATTAGTGCTATAAGTTTATCGTCGTTTATTGTACGGATATAGGTAGCAAGTCTTTTTTACTTTTAATGCAATGTAATGAAGAAAACTGTCAGATAACTAATATAAAATAGTAAGAAACGATAACAGAGTAACAATAAATAATAGAAATAATAAATACTCGTATTGGGAAAATAACTATAATAATTATCCAATGAATATGGTGAGACAAAGGTGTCAGAACTACATAATATGAATAATTCAATAATTAGATATTAGTGTTAACGATCATCAATGTCAGAGCAAGGAAATATAAGAAATGTGACCCAACCACGAATAAAAGAGAAGCTGGTAGGTTTCTGAACATGTAGATATCCCGTGACCATTAGATGAGTTTACAGATAAGAAAACTCATGAGGAGAATGCGACTCTAATGGTAATAGTTACATCTACGAAAGCGTCAACAAGGCATCCATAGTCACCAGACGAGCGTCGGTGAGACAAAAATCACACCCTGCATAGACGAAAATATGAAATAAGGACATATAGGAAACATTTGAGAAACGACTTGTATTTGGAAATGTATATCACACAACTGGATCGACAAGAAGACCAAAAAACTATACTGTAGAAAGCTACCACGCCGTTCATTTTTTTTAAAAAAAAAACGTAATCTTCTCGCCTGTATCCTTACATATTTAGGGACAATGAACGCATAAGATTGCATTGCAAATATATGTATATATATATATATATATATATATATATATATATATATATATATCACACTCTGCATAGACGAAAATATGAAATAAGGACATATAGGAAACATTTGAGAAACGACTTGTATTTGGAAATGTATATCACACAACTGGATCGACAAGAAGACCAAAAAACTATACTGTAGAAAGCTACGATGCCGTTCATTTTTTTTTAAAAAAAAACGTAATCTTCTCGCCTGTATCCTTACATATTTTGGGACAATGAACGCATAAGATTGCATTGCAAATATATATATATATATATATATATATATATATATATGTGTGTGTGTGTGTCTGGAACCGCGCGACCGCTACGGTCGCAGGTTCGAATCCTGCCTCGGGCATGTATGTGTGATGTCCTTAGGTTGGTTAGGCTTAAGTAGCTGTAATTTCTAGGGGACTGATGACATCAGATGCTACTTCCCATAGTGCTCAGAGCCATTTCAGCCATTTTGTTTCGTTTACCTACTACTACATGTGACATCTAATTAAGTACCTTATTTCTTGTAATTTTTACTGTATAGGGCCTGAAAATGACTATTGAGAAATCGAAATCGGTAGCCCAAATGATAATCTGTAATAATAACGACTCTTTGTATATTATTTTCACAATTAATCGAGCACTCACAGTCCCACACTCCATAACTGCAGGAGTTAACGTTTACCGCTCTTTCTGCTTGAGTCTCCAAAAAAGTATCTACTTGTTTGAATCAGGAGCAGATCGCCCATCTCTACTCCAGAGGTAGGAGACTATAATTTTGATGAGAAATATGCCGGCCGTCACGTTCCGACGTTGGGTCGTTGTCACGTCTGAATACTCCACAAATCTGGATATTGCACGATCCGAACAGCCGCCCAAAATGAGACCCAAAATTGAGGCACCTTTGAATCCCTGTCAAGTCTCGATAATGCTGTCTCTGTGTGACACTGTTCACACCCCTCGTATATCCCGCCAGACCTCCTAACATCACTACACACGAACAACACTAATGCAGTCAGATTGTCGTTCTACAGGTAATAGAAAATTGGCACTCTAATCACTTATGTCCCAGCTGATGGTGTGCATACGTACGAGTGACTTTGACATCCAACCATTTCTTCTGGGTGCTTCATCTTTTCCGTCGGGCAGTAGATAAGAGATAATCTGAGCACTCGTCTGGTTTGTTTGCAGGTCGTGCAATACTTTTTACGTCTTGTCAAGTTGTCAGAAGATCAAAAATAATTAGAAAATGATTTACATGATCTATTTGCATTGTGTGAAGTGTGACGTTTGAGCCAGACCAGTAAAGAGTATAAGATTATACACATTAAAACTTAAATATTTTAGTACGTTTACGTTACACTGATAGGACACCAATTGTTTGATGACTTTAAAAAAGTCTAAATATTGGTATTTGATTCTTTGGTGGGAAGATCTTCCGCCCTATAATAGGGACATTTCGAAGCTGCGAACTTCCTATTGAACAAACACAGTGCTTTACATTCTCTGCCTTCCTTGAGTGCCACGTTGTCTGAGGTCTTAGAACGATTAAGTGAATTTAGCCCTAGTTTCTATTTCAAAGACAAATGCGCAACTGAAATCCAACTACCGGGCCTGAGACCGTCCGATCACAGATTCAACTTCATTAGCTGTTTCCAAGCAGCTTTTTCTTACCAGCTGCTTCAGATCAGTGATCACAGGAGGAAGGATGGGGCGCTGTTACGCACATTGGGGAAACGTTCAACGAACGTAATTGATGAACATATCATACGAATGTTTGTTTACATACTACTGAAATTAAATGTGGAACACATCAAAATGCTAATACTACGGTTCCATGAAGACAAACTGTATTAATCGAAACTGTTCAGTAGATATTACGATATGTGAGAAGCGCAAGATATACACATATACGCTCACAAGTTAAGTAATTCGACATTCGCAGAATTACCGAAGAT
Source organism: Schistocerca serialis cubense (assembly GCF_023864345.2). NCBI lineage: Eukaryota > Metazoa > Arthropoda > Insecta > Orthoptera > Acrididae > Schistocerca > Schistocerca serialis. Next base: position 424,137,401 of record NC_064646.1, read on the forward strand.
AAGATTCACCATTTTCTAGCCAAAGGTGAGTCGTGGTTCACAGCAGAAAGGAAAGACGACCGGATTCAACATCACGACATACGAGAATTATTACTGGACAGAGAACGAGTTCTGCCTCATTTGGATTTAGTGAAGTGATAGTAAAATTAGCATCCATGAGAAACCCACAACGCGTCTAACAAATGGCTGTAGTGAGTTCCGAACTCAGAAAGCTTCAGCTAGTTCCAAAATCTCCGCCTAATCGTGCACTAAATCCAACACACTCATCGCCACCACAGCGATTCTGCTGCAACTCGACTCGTTAGCAACCCAGGAACTTTCATTCTAAAAACCAATCTGCCGCACCTCCTATTACAGGGACCGAAACACATGGCTGGGGACGAGCTGAACTATCAGAAACACAGATTCTTTAGTAGTACAAAGACATCTCCAGAGAACAGGAGACACGATGCCTGTTTATGAGTTCTCATAGGCTTCCATCGTTTCCTGAAATTCAAACGAATGTATCCCTAGCACATGGCTCTAAGTGAGCTACTTGTGTGGGAGACCACTATGGAAAGCCACACAGATAACATGAGAGAGGACAAGTTACTGTCTCACCCATTTTTAGCTTGCAAGAAACTATTAAAGGTTCAATTACAACCTGACGCACCTTGAGCGAGACTCTAGAAAGTTAATGGCCTGACTATTGATGGAGCGTGGTAGGGTGCTAAAAGCATGAGGTATTTTTATGATTCTTAGCTCATAATAACGGCTATTTGGGAGTTGAAAGCAAGTGGCGGCGAGCCCATCCCTTAGTAAGTCTTGCTGGATAGGCCCACAGCCGTACAGGGCAGACAGGGCAGCCCCTCATTGAGACACGGCTCCAGCAGAACAATGCCATGATACCTGCTGTGTCGCCAGCAGAAGCCTGGGCTGGGGTGACGTTCTAAAGGAAAGCATTTACACAGTGGAGTCATAAACTGGACATTGCATGCAAAGCCACGCGTAATAAAGATTCACATGTTTCTGTGTTTTCTGCTAGTGCAAGTACGCCAGTGAACCACATCCCTCAGCCGCCTTGGTTGTATAAGAAAACTGCAGCGTCTGAGAAACGTTTAGAGAACTTCATTACACCTCGTAGCTAGGACTAACAAGCTCGAAGGCACAGGCGATTTAGATAAAGATCTCTGAGATTGTATCTGTTGCCGTGGGAGGAGACATGACTTCGGAAAAAATCATCTCTTGGCGCAATGCAAAAACTTAAAAAAGCCAATAATTGGTGGTTTATTTTCTTTCAGAGATGCAGGTTCTTAATTTTTGCCCTGGTTCGACATGAGTTTGTGCTGTCATGTGGGAGGGGAGGTTTAGCACATCTAGAGCCCTATGATTGGCTCAAGATGGGATGAAGATGGTTTCGCTCGTGCACTTTGTGGTAAAATGGAATTTTTTTCTGGAGAGGTGTGAAGCACTTGGGTGTGGGACTTGGTCTGGTAAGCACTTCTAGTACAAGCTCTGGCATGCGTGGTTGGTACTTGGGACCTGTACTGACACTAAATTCACTTGTGAGTAGTTTGGACTGGGTAGTCTGTGGTGAAGTTCTTATTATACTGACAATGTGATTTCAAATGTCTCAGACTACTCGTTTGCAGAGGGCACACTTATTCGTTTTTCGTTTACCAGTGTTGACGTTTGGTATCCTCGAGCGTTTTGTCATATAAGCGAGCCAAATTGGTCCATGGTACGGCTAGTGAACGTGTGTGCCACATGCTGAAATCTACCGTGATTTCAGGGCGCTGGTAGAGAGTAAATTGCGATCTATGTGCCTGATCACTAGACCGTCAGACTTTTGCAGTTCTTTCGTGGCCGTGATCGATTGACAGGTGCCACCTGCGCATCTCACCTCCTCTGCCGCACATATCTCGCCATCTGCAAGTCACGTCACCACACGAAGTACACAGGAGAACGTACTGCCACTCCGGCATTGTCAGGGTGTACAGATTTCAACTGCCACTCGCTCTCAGCTGCACCTATGTAGAGAAACATCAGTAGATATGATCAATCGAAGTCTGCTTAGTGTCATATCAGTTCGGCTTGCGTTATCCACATTTTTAGGGCCAGAGTACTTGACTCACTGATCACCTAGTTAAGCCGTCTTGCCAACCAGAATCATCCAAGTAAAGTATTAGAGCATCGCCGGCCGGAGTGGCAGAGCGGTTCTAGACGCTTCAGTCTGGAACCGCGCGACCGCTACGGTCGCAGGTTCGAACCCTGCCTCGTGCATGGATGTGTGTTATGTCCTTAGGTTAGTCAGGTTTAAGCAGTTCTAAGATGTAGGGGACTGATGACCTTCGATGTTAAGTCCCATAGTGCTCAGAGCCATTACAGCATCTGTTAGTTGTTTAGGGAATTCGATCTTTAACTTGTTTAACATAAATTATGTCTGGTTTGAAAAAATATATGTTGTTAGTACACTAAATTTCCTGAAGCGCCGTAACAAGACGAGAAAACATCAGTCGGGAAGGTGGGTTCTTGTCAGGATATCGCTCTCTGTACAGTTTCGCAGCGTAGCATTTCGCCTACCTTCAACGACAACAAAAACAATAATAAAAGAAACGTTATATCGGTGCAGTTTGTAGGAAGGACAAACTTTACTTCATGCCTACTCTACAAAACAGTATTTAAAAGGACTAAAGTACTGTACTAAACGTACCCTTACATAAGAAAACAGTATTGCGATTACTGGTCTGTTAACTAAGATTCCCCATAGATGAGTAGCATTTCTGTCTTCTCTTCGTTGGTGTACATTCTACTCACAAAACTCTTCAACTGACGATGGTTGAAGGAATGACGGGTGTACATTCTACTTATGTTCACATTTGTCTTCTGTCAACGTCAGCACGTGGACGTGTTCCATTACCCCGACTACCTGCACTAAGCGCTGGGAGCGTCAATGTCAATATTGTCTTATGTAATTAGTAACGTTGTGTTTCACTGAATGGTACACTGTGATACATTTTTGAATAGGTCTTTAGGAGAGGAAATGAATTATCGAATAAAATATACAGGGTGCCATTTAAAAAAGTCATACCGCTATTCGTATCTTTGTAAAAAAACAAACCTACAACGAAGGCAATCACGTTGATTGATGTCCCCCTGACGGCTAAAGAACATTTGCTTGAAACATTTTGTAATTTGCGTCTGGACTAACAGTTATTTAGGGTGGTCAGGATAAACATGATCCGCCATGTTAGCCGAGGACTCTAAAGCGCTGCTTTCTGGACTCGGGTAGGTGCGCCGGCTACAGATCGAATCCGCCTGGCGGATTAACGACGAGGGCCAGTGTGCCGGCCTGCCTGGATATGGTTTTTAGACGGTTTTCTACATCCCCCTAGGTTATTATCGGGCTGTTCCCCATGTCCCGCCTCAGTTACACGGCTCGCAGACATTTGAAAACGTTCGCACTGTTTCATGGCTGACACTAGTCTCAGACAGCTGGGGTACACTGATTCCATCCTGGAGAGTAAGGGGCGGCGACAGGAAGAGTATCCGGACGCCCTCTGACACAACATTGCCACATCCATAGTAACAAAGCCGACCCCACGTTGAAGTGGGATAAAGGCACAAGGAAAATGATGAATTCAGAGTATGTATATATACACATAATTGCAAGGCAGATGATGCTGAAAATTTTGCAGCAACATGTAGTAGAATTCTTCCATCTCCATTCACGTATGGAGTTCAACTTTGCGATAGAGTGAGCTAGTCTGATCTTCCTCCGTCGTCCTCCGGGTGTGATAAGTAGGAAATTTCAGTATTTTTCTAGATTCCGTACGTAATACTTGTCCTTTAAACGTCACAAATAGATCCCCGCGGAATAATTGACGTCTTATCTTCAAGCGTCTGCGAATTTAGGTTTTTCAGCATCTTCGAGATGCTGTTCCATGGTTCGAAAAGCTCTGTGACCATTCGTGATGACTCTTTGTACACGTTCACCACAATCTGTTAGTCTTGTTTGATCTGGATTCCACAAAATTGATCAATATTCTGATCTAGGTCCCCTTTGTCGATTGCATTTTCCCACTATCCTCCCAATGAACTCAAACCTGTTATCTACTCTACATACAGATGAGACTAAATGATCGTTCCATTTCATATGTTCACATACTATTATAGAGTTAGCACCATGTTCTGTACACCATGTGCATGATAAACATTATGTAGTAGAACGTCTAAAAATATTGCAGGAAACATAAGTACATATACTGGGTGATTCAGGGGGAATAGTAAAAAGTTAGGAGGTAGTATTAAATAACGTTTATAAGGTTTTTTTTAGAACCGTACCCTATTTTTGTAACTGTGATATTTATTTCTCAAGAAATAAATACGATTTGCTGGTAAAGCATATCGCAGTAACGGTGGCCAGTCACACTGCACTTCTCGGGTGCTCGAGTGCCAACCTGTTCAGAAAAGAGTGGGCCAATGATGAACGTAGTCGTGAAGCCACACTATACGGTGGCACGTTCACCATACAGAGGAACTTCATTCATAGCGACTGGCTATTCTGTGTGTTCACCTCACCCGTCAGGGAAAATTGAGCTTCGTCTGTCCATAGGATGGTCCAGGGCCAGCCCTCGTCAACTTCAATCCTTGCGAGAAAGTGGAGAGCGAAGTCAATATGTCGTTGTGCGTCCTGTGCTTCAAGGTGCTGTACGGTATAGATCTTGTACGGATACCATTCGAGAGTGGGTCTAAGCACCTTCCGTACAGTGAACCACGGGATCTTCAAATGTCGTGACGCAGCAGGTGCACTGCCTGGCGATCGGCAACAGTGTTGTCTGCCATGGCAACGGCGATTTCATAAACCACGTGTGTTGCAACTGGTCGTCGGCCTCTTACCAGAGTGACGCCTATTTCTTCAGTTGATACGAACTTCATCATGCTCCGCACAGCACATGGAGAAAGTGCTTCCGTAATCCTTTCAGCCGGCAATATTCGGGAAGTATAGCTGTCGCATTACTGCCGTTTTGATAACAGGGCTTCACCAGTAATGCCCTGTTCCTTTTGTCCAGGCTCGTGTTGACACGTCAACAAGCGCAATACGACTGGTCAGGTGCGCGAGACTATGAATCACGATTATTGATCACGGCGCCTGGTGGCCATAGTTGGAACTGGACGATGGCGCTCTGACGCATAGAAATCATGCACCTCATAGTCTGGACAATAATGCTACCGAGTTTGGTGCTCGCACGGTAATTAGTTTCCATGTTATAACTTGTTAAATAGGGAAAGTATATTTTAACCACCCGGTATTACTGAAGCCTGGTCGGATGATTCCGCTGAAATGCTATCACGTGTGCAGCAGTCGTTCCGGCCGCTGCCAGTTGTCATTTTGAACGCTACCTGCGATGATCAGTTTCCTTGTTGAAACTTCCTGGCAGATTAAAACTGTGTGCCCGACCGAGACTCGAACTCAGGACCTTTGCCTTTCGCGGGCAAGTGCTCTACCATCTGAGCTACCGAAGCACGACTCACGCCCGGTACTCACAGCTTTACTTCTGCCAGTATCTCGTCTCCTACCTTCCAAACCTTACAGAAGCTCTCCTGCGAACCTTGCAGAACTAGCACCCCTGAAAGAAAGGATATAGCGGAGACATGGCTTAGCCACAGCCTTCAGGGGTGCTAGTTCTGCAGGTTCGCAGGAGAGCTTCTGTAAGGTTTGGAAGGTAGGAGTCGAGATACTGGCAGAAGTAAAGCTGTGAGTACCGGGCGTGAGTCGTGCTTCGGTAGCTCAGATGGTAGAGCACTTGCCCGCGAAAGGCAAAGGTCCTGAGTTCGAGTCTCGGTCGGGCACACAGTTTTAATCTGCCAGGAAGTTTCATATCAGCGCACACTCCGCTGCAGAGTGAAAATCTCATTCCAGTTTCCTTGTTACTCGTCAGAATCCACCTAACTTGAGTATGCACTTATGTTGTTCTTTAGTGTGAGTGTGGGAAGTTTTCAAAATACAACATCTCGTAAACAACTCGCAATCCTGCAACAAACAACACTGACATTTGTGATATTCGCTATTTTTGACTTCATTAAAACAGCAAATACGAGTAGTTAATACTTTCAGCCAGAAGGCAAATACTTGTTTATAAATAATGATTAATGTATAATGAGGCGTCGCATGGCGACGGTGGAATTTTCTAAATAATGTAATTCGTCGTCTTTGGGCGGCAATATAAACAGAAAAATACGGATAGATATGCGATCCTTCACTATTTTGTTCGCTGGAGAACAAATGAAGCCTCGAGCGCTAAAGAGAGTTGTACTGTTTTTCTCAAGTAAAACGGGCGCAGATTTGTGGCAGTCTGATCAAATTTTTACTAAATGTACAAAAACGTGTTATGTCTAAGTTTGAGTGAAGTGTAAAGAACTGTTATAACTTACCGTGACGATGCACGAGCGACCCAAAGAAGACAATGACTATATAAAAGAGCGCTCAATGGACATGATACGGACATAAAAATCTACCGTCATTGTAGTACTAAGCTTAAGGTACGATATATGTTTTAGTTATAATAAATATTTGTTCTGGGAATACTGAATCATTTAGCAGTGCTCATTCCTATCATCTCCTCAGTATTATTTTCATTTTAATTATGCATTTTGCTAATATTACAGACACCAAGATCAGCAGTCCAATGTGCGTGTTACATTGATAAAAAGAAAACTGTTTTTCGTCTTCTTGCATCAGCTTTAATATTGAATTTCCCTTTTGTGTGATGTTACAGTTGTTTTTGCGCCCTTAAGAACTTTCTGGTCCCTTAGGAAATTGTTTTGTCACAACAATAACTTCACAACCGGATATGATCGTATCTACGATCATGAAGTAATTAGAAAGACGATAACGCAATTTCTTAATCAACAGCACGCTAGTTGTGACTGCCTCAAGCCACGCGAAACTGCAAGTAAAAACTATTCACATCTCATAATGCAATATTTTATGACAATGGTCAATCCATAATTCTTACGCCAATTGTGATTGATAAAACAGTAAGCTAAATCTCAATTTCCAACTTTCCATTGAATAACAACATCACTTTTATTTTGTAACATCACACACTGTAATATACCCTATTTCCAGTTAGTTAATGTAACAAGCGTTAGTTTGTTTAAAAAGTGTATGTTTGCACAAAAAGCACTTTATAAACATTATTACAATCTGTTGATTGGCTTACAGTACGAGCCCCTGACTACCAATCCATTGCCGGCCGCAGCGGCCGAGCAGTTCTAGGGGCTTCAGTCTGGAACCGCGCAACCGCTACGGTCACAGGTTCGAATCCTGCCTCGGGCATGGATGTGTGTGTTGTCCTTTGGTTAGTTACGTTTAAGTAGTTCTAAGTTGCAGGCCACTGATGACCTCAGATGTTGTCCCATAGTGCTCAGAGCCATTTGAACCAATCCATTCTGTGAAAACCGCACATCAATAGCGCTTTCCTTTTCCACAATATTTTTGGTGCAAACTTTATGTGAATCGCCTTGTTTGCGTACTGCGTTGTGGGGATATTAGTGCAGATATTACGATCACTAGTACATAAGTACACTGACGGAAAAAAATCACAGCACTCAAAAATAATTAATGTAAAGTCGTGAAATAGAGAGAATACGTTTTTATAGGTTACGTATTTAACTGTAAGTGTAAGAGAAGCCATTGCAAATGTGAAATGCTGGTACGTTAGTGACTTACATCTCCGCCAGATGTTGAATACAAGCATACGAATGTCCATACATGGTATGATAAAGGTGCAGAAGGTCAGTTTCTGGAATGTTTTGTGCTGTTGCACTTGGTTGGTCAATACGGAGACAGTTATTACGGTTTGTGAATTAAGATGGGCTTTTCTTCGAATGGTAACATATGTGTTCGACTGTAGACGCATTTGTTGCTCAAGCAGGCCAAGGTAATATTGTGGGTCACAACAGCGGTATATATGCATGCGTTATCCTGTTGAAAAATACCCCCTCCCTCCCTCCCTTGCCTCCTCCACAGAATGGTCTTAATGAATGGCAGGACAAAGGAAAATCGCCAGATTACTGTACGATTTTGCATTCAGGGTTCGTGGGGTAGATACGAGATTGCTGCTACTGTCACTAGAAGCCGAACCCCAGACTGTACCTCCAAGTGTAGGTCCAATGTGTCTAGCACGTAGATAGGCTGGTTACATGTCGTCAACTGATCTGACCACCACACATCCATCGCTGGCACCGACGCAGAACCAGCTTTCATCAGAATATACAACAGATCTTCATCTTGCCCTCCTACGAGCTCTCGCTTGACACTACTGCTCCACAAATGGCGTTGGTTTGGAGTCAGTGGGATGCACGGTACAGGGCTTCTGGCTCGGAGCTGTCAAAGTAGCCCATTTGTATCAGTTCGTCGTGTCACTGTGATTCCAACTGCTGCCCAAATTGCTGCTGCAGATGCAGTACGATGCGCCAGAGGCATATGTGATGATCTTCCCTCTCCTTAGTGCCAACTGTCTGTACGGTGTCCGGACTTCGTGCGACCACACTTTCTCGTGATCACCGCTGCGTTCTTCCATGTACAGTGGATACATTTCTGATACATCTTTCTACAGTATCGCAAAAGAAATATCCAGATTCTCGTAGCCCTATTACATTGTCCAAACTCAGCAAGGTGTTGATTAAAGCGTCTTTGCCTCCTTAAAGGTATTCTTGAGTAACATCGACTGTCCACTTCCAATCTCAAAGGTAACTAACGCTCACGATCGTTACAGCGTGTATTTAAAGGAAACTTGATTCACATCATCACATTGGTGCCATTCTCACGTGACTGGCACGACAGTTGAATAGTCATCACGCTCCAGATGTGGAAACACCCCTATCAAATCTCAATTATTTCGCATAACTCCGTGTTGGTACTTTCCGTCAGTGTGTGTACAAACTGCAGTGTGTTTGTTTTTTATTTCTCTGCTTCTAACCGTCTTTCCCCCAACACATCACATAATTTACTGCCTGACGTTTTCTTTATGTCGTAACTGCATCACTAAACAGACTTCGCCTGTCAGCATATAATAGATTAATCGTTTTGCGTACATAGGTGTACATTTCAACACCTGACCTGCAGCCCAGGGGGAAATGAACTTTAATGGCTTGCTGTTGCTACATGTACTTGGGGGTACTAAGCAGCCGAAAAAGATATCACCTCTAACAGCTATAATTATTAGTCTACAGATGATGTAATGCTGTTCAGTCACCAACAGAAATATATCAACTTATACAGTACTTGTTACACCCTGGATACATTCCGTTCAGGAATTCCTCTACAATATAGCAGGAGTTGTTAAGGAAGTACAACAGCAATCCACATTTCAAAATAATTCTGAACTCTTATTTCAATCATCACATTGTCGAAGAGTGTTATAGCTGACCATTGCACTACCTTCCGTAAGGAAGTTAGATTGACAAGTGAGAAGTGCAGATCTGTTATTCTTCTCATATTGTGTTTGTGAGCCTTTTTTAATGTTATCAAATGACAATGAATTGTTGACAATACATTTCATGATTGAATGAATATACTGAGAAACTGGTTAACATCTAGAATTACATGTGTGAGCTCCACGTATAATTCTAATTAATTTCTTTTGAGAAGTTTGTCTAAGTGAGGAGTTATTGCAGAGTATTATGCCGTTGAACACCACTGAATGAAAATGTGTTAGCTTATCGATTTACACATCCCCAAAGTTGGCAATTATTGTTATGTAAAATCACCTGGACCTAAATGTTTTAGCTGGTATACTATTTGATTTTTTTTTCACTTTAAGTCACTATCACTTTGCGCAACTAAGAATTTAGAATTTTTAAGTGTTTGTTTGTAAACTACATTCGTAGTAGGTGGGATATTTTTTACACTGAAAAACTGAGTGACCTGTGTTTTCCAAAGTTTGAATGTAGTCTGTTTGTGCAAAACCAGCCAATAATTTAATATAAACATCATTTACTGTTTTCCAAAAGTACTTCTATGTGTTAACTGATTTAGTTTGTAACTTTACTTCATGCATAGGATACCAAGTCGTTGCATTTTGTGCATGGTTTTATCTTACAGAGCTTTTAAATCAAATAGCCAACACTTATACCACTATCAAGACCTGTCAATATTTGAACTGCTTTTTTTGACCGTACTTCATTATGAACTGGGTTTCCTGTCCTCCTCGTAACTATTCGACAAACGTTCTGACTAGCTGCACGAGTTGCGAACGATTCAGCAGTGAATTTTCTCCACCCATCTGTTACACGCCGAGTGTTTACAACCGCCCATGTGAAAGTGCTCTGTTGCGTGGTCTGAGTAGAATCTGGCCTACCTCCGATGTCCATATAATTGTGTGATGAATGCGGTTGGAAAGCGACGGTAGTCTGCGGAGAAGCACGTTGTTCGCGGTTAACACTCATACCGGTTTGCAGACCCAATTCACTCCCAGACCTCACAGTTGTGTGTAATTTAGAATGAGTTTGTTTCTTCCAGTTGAACGTTTCTACAAAAGAAAAATGATTCTCTCTGTAAATAATTACAGTTAATTTCGTGACACAATTTCTTCACAAGCTTTTTAATTATCACTTCTCTGACTTCTTTGATGCCAGCCAGCGTCTACGATATCTTTCGCCTCCTTTCTTCTCCTTATTCCAGAGCTCGCTTTCCCGATGAGATGACTACCTCTATCGTGTCGTCCTCATCTTCCACATCTCAACTTTACTAGGGCCCATTCATTATCACTGCAGTCCACTACTATGACAGATTAGCTTGCTTTGGTTTACTACAAAGTAGGCTGGCGTAGCAGCAAAGTTTTAGATTACTTAGTTTACTGTCTACTACAATCGGTGGGGAGCCTTATTCGAGTTACGCTGGAAATTTCGTTCCACTAAGGATAAAAAAGACATTTAACACATTTGAAACTTTTTAGAAGATGGTATAATATCTCCGATCCATCTTACCAACGAGTTACTCTGACATGGCATGACATAAATTATGGGATAGCCATATGCACACGTACAGGTGGCGTACGCAAGGTGGTGTCATTTGCACACAAGTGAGTCATGTGAAAATGTTTCCTATGTGAGTATACCGCACGAAGGGGATTTTTGAGCGTGGAATGGCACTTGGAGGCAGACTTCGGAAATCGTTAGCGATTTCACTATTCCCGAACCACAATGCCAAAATTTCAGGCATTACCTCTCACCGTGGACAACTTAGTGACCGACGGCCTTCACTCAACAACCAAGAGCGTAGAGTTGTGCTAACAGACAAGCAACACTGCGTGAAGTAGCTGTGGAAACCAATGTGAGACGTAAGACAGATTTATGCTTTAGGACATTGAAGCGATATTTGGCTTAAAGTCGTAATGTCACTGATTGCGCGGCCCCTCCCGCCAGAGGTTCGACTCCTCCCTCGAGTATGGGTGTGTGTGTGTGTGTGTGTGTTGTTGTTGTTAGGGTAGGTTAGTTTAAGTAGTGTGCAAGACTAGGGACCGATGACCTCAGCAGTTTGGTCCCTCAGGAATTCGCATATATTTGAACTTTTTTCTCTCTCTCTCTCTCTAAACGGCTTTTCAAACCGAGACCTGGTCAGGTGAGTCCCGATTTCAGTTGGTAAGAGTTGGTAGGGTTCGAGCGTGGCGCAGACCCTACGAATCCATGGACCCGAGTTGTCAACAAGACACTGTCCAAGCTGGTGCTGGCTCCATAATGGTGTGGACTGGGTCCTCTGATCCAATTGAATTGATTATTGACTATAAACGATTATGTTCAGCCACTCGGAGGCCATTTTCCGCCATTGAACGAAGGAAGTTTTCTGGTTGACAATGCGTCATGTCATCGGGCCACAGTTGTTCGCGATTGGTTTGAGGAACGTTCTGTACAATTTGAATGATTGCATGGAATATTCATAGGACGTAATCGGGACATTAGCTAGCGCAAAAAATCACACCGGCAATACTTTGGCAGTTGGCGACGGCTGTAGAGGCTGTATGGCTCAGTATTTCTGCAGGGTAATGCTACGCTGAGTTGTTGCACTGCGCCGGGCAAAAGGAGTTGCGACACGACCTTTGGAGGTACCCCACGACATTTGTCGCCTCAGTGTAATGTAACCTATAAACCTTTACATACTCTGTCATCTTACGGCGTACGTCGTTTTTTTTTTTTTGTTTTTTTTTTTTTTTTTTTTTTTCGTTAGGGCTCTCACCCACAGTTTCGTTATTCGAGACTGTGAAAGACGTGTCTTCCCTCTTTCACCGAACCACCATGTACGTTCTCTAGTGGCCAGTCGCGAAAGTGGCTTCACTTCTAAATGTCCATGTATTCTAGTTTGTTGCAAAAGGTTCTGTGTGCAGAAAGTAACATGGCCGCTATCTGCGCAGACGGAGCAGTGGAGTAGTGAATAATTGTAGAGGTAGGGGTTACCTTGAACGGACACCACAGTAGTAAAGTAGTTGATGGTCGACAGCTAAGGCCTTCGCACAAACTCGTATCTCGCAGAAGTTCTGAGCAACAGCTAGCAAGCCTCTAATCGATCTTATTAAATGTCTGTACGACAAATACAAAAGTACAAAACAGCGTTGTTAAGCACAATAAACGAAATACCCGGCACGTTTGGTATTAACGTCTGCTCCAGAGATGACATGAAATCAGTCGAACTGTGGTATTACTTGATTCAGGCACCTTAAGTGAATAGTAACGGTTCAATACCTTGAAAAATTTACTTCTTCTCTTCATAGTAATCTATTTTACTCCCAATCTCAAATACTAAAAGGCGTTCGGAGCTAAACATAATTTTATTTGGTGGGGGTTCACAGCCTCAACGTGCTTTGGGAATGAAAACATGGTGCAGGTATGATGTATTATCTTTTTATTACCTAGGCGATTGGTCAATTTCAATGGGCGTATCCTAAGTTCCAGTTTTATTTTACAATACGTCGTTGGTACAAGTGGACAGGACTACATCTTCTTTCTGTCCGTATGTGGCGCGAAACACTTACTTATTTCCAAGATATGAAAAAAAAATTTATTTGCTATTAAAAACAGTTTTGATCACGATTTATTTATTAAGGTGAGAATCACAGCAGAAATCCTGCTCATTGGTCTGAAGATGACCAAAGTAGTGGTCGAAACCGGTCACCTTAATAAATAAATCGTGATCAGGACTGTTTTAAATAGCAAATATTTGTAACACATTGATCACTGTCACTCCCATAATGTATTCAAAAGTAAAGAAAAATATTCTTGCATTCTGCACAGCAATACATTCGCATGATACATGGTCGAATCAGGAAGTCTTTGCCTCCATTTTTCCAGTAGCCGAAATAAGAAGCATACAGGAAACTTCAAGTACACGTACTATTTATTCTACGTACCTTGCACTATTTTTCCACCTATTCCCCACTCCATTTCAGACATTAGTCCCATCGCAACACTGGATTTGAGGTGTTCTGTGGTAGAACTAGTCCAGCCGACTGTGGAACGACCGCTGCACTGATGTCTTGGCTTCATTATTGCAGGTGAATGGCTGTGCTGTGAGGAATTTCTTCGGCGGATCGGAAACATGGATACCACAAGGGGGGCGTGGTCCAGACTGTAGCAGCGTTGGTCACCGCGCTGTCTTAGGCGCCTTGTCACGGTTCGCGAGGCTGCCGCCATCGGAGGTTCGAGTCCTCCCTCGGGCATGGTCGTGTGAGTTGCCCCTAGCATAAGTTAGTTTAAGAAGTTTGTAAGGCTAGGCACCGATGACCTCAGCAGTTTCGTCCCACTGAAGCTTACCACAAATTTCCAAATTTCCAGACTGTATGGTGGGTGGACCATACTGTCGCAGTGAAATAACCAGAGTTACTCAGTGCTTCTCATTGCCATATGTGGCCCCGCACTGGCGTGCAGGATAACCACGGTATAACCACTTCGGCCACGTCGAGAATCAATCGTTGTTTCTTCCTGATGACTTCCCACAGACAGTCAGGAACAATAAACGGTCCGCATCGGTGGTTGCACGTAGCAGAATTAAATCCATCAGGAGTGTTTCACGGTGATACCAGACGACGGTTAACATGAATACCTCAATAGATGTCACTGAACGGTTTCTTTTTCTTTTTTTTTTTATTTATTCGCAGTCGAACCCCGACGTTTCCACACCGTTCTCCGTTGCTTCGATTCCGAATTGCAGTACCCACGTTTCATCGCCAGTAACTATGCGGTCTAAGAAACTGTCACCATCCTCGGCATATCGTTACAATCATTTTATTGTCTTTCATTGTGTCATGCAACTGCCGAGGCACCCACCGACATGTAACATTCTGGTACCCTAAAACCCCATGAACGATTCCTCTCTACCATACGAAATTCCAAGCTATCGGGAAATACCCTTGAGGTGCAGACGCCGACCGCATTCATCATAGCATCTACGCAGGAAACGTCTTCAATCAGCGGTGATCGCTCACTGTCAAGCAACTCCTCAAAGCCTTTCCCGAACTCGCAACACCACCACCATCTCACACTTCTCAAAGCGAGCCACTTTTCCCAAAGGTGGACTTCATTTCCCTGTGGATTTAGATAGGCATTCGTTCCTTGGTACGTAGAAAACGAATCACTCTTCGTTGCTCGTAAACTGTGTACGTGTGAAACACAACCGCCATCTTTGCAACGTATAGGAGAGCCGTGCCGCAGAGCTACCGACAGATGTCACCGGGCCGATCCAAAAATGGTCCACCGCTATGAATGAACATATCGACTTCGGATTTACAGCCATAATTTGGTAAATAAAAGTGCAAACACTTTCTGAATCACCCTCGTATACGTTTGCACCAGCTTGTGTTAAAAGTGAGAGGTTGTTCTTCTGAAAGATGTACTTTTATTCTTCCCTTGTTCTATGTGACTACTCATTTGACGTAGACAGCGAACTATGAAAATACGTTTCACCGACATACACGATGGACTTGCCCCCTTCGTTGTAATTTTCCAAGTTATACAAAATGTCACTTCATATAAAGGGTGTTTCCATAAGCGCGTGCAAAATTGTAACAGGACATAGAGAATGCTCTACTGAACGTGTGGTCGGACAAGCCAGCTTAAGGAGATATGAAAGTAAACTTGTCTACCACTTTGTCTAGAATTACTATTTTCCAGCTTATTTACAACTGACAAGCGTACAACTTTACACGTAATGTGCTGTTTATTTACATGTACAGTTTTTATTTCCTGCAAGGTAACAAAGGGGAGCCGGCCGGTGTGACCGAGCGGTTCTGGGTGCTACAGTCTGGAACCGTACTACCGCTACGGTCGCAGGTTCGAATCCTGCCTCGGGCATGGATGTGTGTGATGATCTTATGTTACTTAGGTTTAAGTAGTTCTAAGTTCTAGGGGACTGATGACCTCAGATGTTAAGTCCCATAGTGCTCAGAGCCATTTGAACCATTTAACAAGGCGGGCGAGCTTGATTACTAGAAAAACGTGATGCAGGTTTTCTATACATTACTTGTCCACAAAGTGACTCTTTTGTATCGTATTTACATTGTCACAAAACAGACCGTGCTATGAATCAACGACAGACTCATTGATTGCACAGTGCTATTCAGATACGTACAGTACAATACGATGGAGCAGTACTGGTCAGTATTTCCTGGTCGCTGGATTTAACGGGCAGGTCTATTTCATGGCCTGTGAGATCAATTAACTTGAATCCCCTTGATTATTTCCAATGGGGATATCTAAAGTCACTTGTGTATGAGACCACAGTGGATACGGAGATGAAATTAATTGCCAGGATTATAGCTGCATGTGACGTGATTCGAAACACACCAGGGATATTTGTCAGCGTGCATCAGCATTTAGTTCGCCGATGTTACGCCTGCATTGAGGTTGATGGCCCTCAGTTTCAGCATATTTTGAAAGATAGAGTGTAAATGGTACGTCCAGTGTGTCAGTGATGGTATTTGCAGTTGGCTGTAAGCAATGTAAATAAGAAAGTACAAAGTAATGTGATTTTATTCCTATTATTTCCTTAAGCTGGCTTCTCCGACCCCATGTTCCCTACCTCAGATTGATTAGTGAAACGCCCTCTGTGTCCTGTTAAATTTTTGCACGCTTCTACGGAACCACTCTGTATGGAAACGTTCAATTAGCACCTTCCTGTATTATAATGGTCTTCTCCACCTGATAAATGTTATACTATGTGAGGTTATGGCCATTTAAATATATACATAAGATAGAAACAAGAAATAAGAAATGACTTACCTTAAACCTAGTTTGTGTTATAAGGATCCTGAAGATACCATTTTTCCTTCTCTAATTCTATGCAATTGTACAGACATGTTAAAACAGGCGCAGCCCTAATGTATTTTACCCCACAGCAAGGCAATCTGAAGACAAGAACTGTCTCTGCCTGTGCAGAAATCATGTGATTATATGCAAGTGCTTTGGAACGCAGACACTAGGACATACGGAAATTTGGGTCCGGACGTGAGTCTTTGAGGGGTAGCCAAAGCATTTGAGGTGACCGCTCACGTAAAACGGTATATTCAGGTTCGAGTCCAGGCCAGTCACAAATTTTGTTACGTTGCTAGTAAATCGTATAGCCGGTGTACAATCGTACTCGCAATTTGCGAATACATTTCATAAATTACCGATAACTGGTGTGTGTGTGTTGTAGTACTTGCTCGGTCGCCTCCTGAGGTAATTTAGCTGCTACAATACGCCACAAACTCTGAGGCTTCAACTGCTGCCGCATGGTAGGCAGCAACTGTAGCCAGTGGCTTTTGAAACTCGTTTCGCTACACGATTTTGCTGGTATCCCGCGTGTCAGTGCCTGCCTACGTAGCTTACTGATGAGCGTGGTTGACAGCCATGCAGAGGGTCTTGTCTCGATTCCCTGCTTGGAGGAGGCGAAGATGAAGCTCAGGAGAGTTCTCAAATCCCTGGCCCAGTGCTCCGGTGATAACCATCTGGAGCAAAATCTGGCAGAGTCACATGTGTGGGTGGCTAATCTAAAATACAGAAGAGGTAAAAGGAAGCTGAACGTCATTTAGTTACGAGAATAACTGATCCACTGCGATACTCCCAAATACCTTGGAGCATTGATGGACCGTTCCTTTAGATTCAAAATCCAATGCGAAGAGACAAAGCTGAAAGTATCTTCACGAAATAATAATAATTACATGCTTTTTTTGTTTTGTTTTGCTGTAGGGTGTAAAAACAACTACATTCATACGAGCCCATGTGAAAACTGTATAATACGAAGACAAAGAGAGGAGTTAAAAACGAGTACAGGTCAATCCCAATCTGCGGAGGATAAGACTGCTAAAAACAAGGACGTGAAGAAAGGTCCATAAAATACGCCATAAAATATGCCATATGGCCTTCACCATTTTGATGCGATGGATAGTAAGTAAAACGCGGTCGACAGCCAGCGCGTCGTTCGTTAAAACGGCCGGTAACTCCAGTGGTCTAGGGGGCCGGCGTGGTGGCTCAGCGCGTACAGTGTGCTTTAGGCAGTGGCGCGGCACGGACCTGCTGTCCCGGCCGCGGGCGCGCGTCAACGAGGAAGTGTTTACACCGCCGGTACTCGCGCGTGTTGTTGTCTGACTCGATCGCCATGGCACACAATTTTCGAAAGACTACGCTCCAATTTACGTTCGACAACGAATTTGCCAGACCCAAAGCCTTCGAAATAGAGCGTTTTTTGAGGGAAGAAGTTCGTTTACCTGCTGCAGACATAATTGGAATACACCTGTCCATTGTAAGCAGTACGATGTACGTAAAGATGACCGATGAATCTGCGTGTGAAAGAACTCTCTCCGCTGCTCAAAGAGGATTTAAATTTCGACACTCTGATGGCCATATCAGCGATGTAACAGTAGCTCCTTCAGGATTGGGTGTGAGGGTCATTCGGATCTTTGAATTGCCGTTTGAGGTGCCAGAATCGATGGTTACTGAATCGCTGCGACCGTATGGAACGGTACTTAGTCATACGCCTGAACGCTGGGCTAGTTTTAATACCTATCCTGTGCTAAACGGCGTGCGACAGGTGCGGATCGTCCTTACTAAACATATCCCGTCTTATTTATACATTGGCGGATGTCGAGCTATTGTGATCTACGATGGCCAGCCACGCACCTGTTCTGGCTGTGGTGGAGAGGGACATATCCGCTCGGAGTGCATACAACGCCGCGTCGTGCAACTGCCACGTGGAGAAGCGTCACAGCGAGAAGTTCCCACGCAACTGCCGATGACGTACGTGTCTGTGGCCCGCCGGGAGGTGTTGCCAAGTTCGGAGCGTGACAAGGACGTGTTTATACAAGAGCAGACCGAGTTACGGGAGCATGGAGGTGACTCAGAGAATGTCCCTACACCCACGTCACGTCAGTTGAGGGAGGAAACTTCCGAAAACTCACATGAAGCACGCGGCGTGAAAGTAGAGGTGGAGACAGTGGCGCCGGCAACGGACCAACGAACGATCGACGAACACAGTGAGGCAGCAGAGGGCAGGGCACGCAAACAGCGATCGCCGAAGCGTCGCAAAAAGCGTCGCCATAGTTCGAGTGACACGTCCCCCCCTAGCCTAGGGGACACGGAACGCATCCTAGCCGAAGAACTGTCTGACACAGAACACGTGTCTTCAGAGGACGCTGACAGGATTCCGTCCGATGGTTACCGGATGTCCTGCCTTTTAGATGGTCCCTCTTCATTGACACCGACTGACCCAGCGCTGCCGACGAAGGAGTCAGGGACACCAATGTCCCGGCAGCCACGTCGAAATACCTCAGAGGACGTTTCTCGGATGGATGACCACTGCGACTGGGCGGAACCAGTCGAAGACATACAGGAATTGCCACCCCACATGATGACCACTCACCTACAGGATGCACGCCACGGAACGACAACGAAGGAGGGCAGCCAGTTGGCGGGCACCCCTCTGAGCACGAATAGTGGACTAAAGCCCTTGGAGTTCTCAATGACATGACACGAGCATGACAACGACAACGAACCAAGCATATAAGGTGGGCACAGTGAACATTAACACCGCACGTTCGCTTGCAAAGATGCAACTTCTCCGGGACATGATTTACGCCACAGACGTTGATATTCTGCTGATGCAGGAAACCTTCAATGCTGCTTTTCCCGACGTGCATGGATACAACACTTATCTAGCGCCGACTCCAGATGGAGGACGTGGCACAGCGATACTAGTCCGGGAAGGGATTCCGATGTGTGACCTCGATTACCTTCCTTCGGCTCGGGGTTTGGCTATGATCGTGAACGGCATCCGTATCGTCAACATCTATGCACCCTCCGCATCTGACAATCGACAGGCGCGTGCACGATTCTACTCGGAGGAGATTGCCCCCCTGTTCCATGGGAGGTATGACCACATCCTGGTAGGTGGGGATTTTAACTGTGTACTCACACCGAAGGATCAAACTCCTAATTTCAGCTCCTGCCACGCATTGAACACGATCTGCCGGGACATGGCCCTTATGGACACGTGGGAAAAGTTCCATGGGCAGCGAGAGGGCTACACGTATTTTACTAGCCACTCGGCGAGCAGGCTGGATCGGATTTATGTTTCTGACGGATTAAGAGATCACGTGTTGGCTGCTGAACGTTGGCCCACAGCTTTTACGGATCACCTCGCGTATTTTTGCACGTTAACCCTCCCACGGCAGCGGGTCTGGCGGAGTCGTAGTTCCTGGAAACTTAATTCCTCCTTATTGGTGGATCTCGAATGTCGCCAGCGGATCGAAGAAACATGGCAGACTTGCACTCGCCGTCTGCCGCTGCACCGTACGGTTCTTTCGTGGTGGCTGCAGTGTGCAAAACCGGCGATACGAAGAGCTCTCATAACGTATGGCAAGGAAAAAGCGAAATGGCTCCGAGATACACTTGACTATTACTACATGGTGCTCCGCGACCTGTCCTCCAGGGCCCCATCGCCCGAACGTCAAGCGGAAGTCCATCGCATTCAGGCCTGCATTTTATCGAACACGAGACGTCGACTGGAGGCACTTTCGATCCGTGCTCGGTGCTTGGACAACGTCGATGGAGAACGTATTGGCATGCATCATGTTTCCAAGGGACATGCGCGTAATCGCCGATCCCTAATCACAGTCCTCCATGATGACGGTGGTCGGGCCTTGACGTCACAACAGGCCATTGCTGCTGAGTTTCTGGAGCATTACCGCCTCCTTTTCACTGGGACGCCGACGGACAATCGGACAGGAGAAGAAATTTTGCGACAGATGCAAACAGAGGTGGATGGACCAGATGCAGAGGTGCTATTGGCACCCATAACGGAAGATGACATCCGGGCGCACTCGCGAAGGGTGCGGTGCATAAATCCCCTGGGCCAGATGGGTTGACACTCGAATTTTACCGCGCATTTGCGGATTTAATGATGTCCCAGTTGGTATTGATGTATAACGAGTTATTGAGCCCTGACACGGATGTTCCGTCGCAGTTCATGGCGGGACTGCTTATACCAATACCGAAATCGACAGCGAGTGACAGCGCCCATCAATTTAGACCGCTCACGATGCTCAATACTGACTATAAGATCTCTGCGCGAATGTTGGCGGCAAGGCTCAAAATTGTAATATCCAAAACAATACCACCAGACCAGGCTTGTCTAGGGGTTCGGAGCAACATACATTCTATCCTCGGCGAATACCGCGACGTAATTTCCCTGACGGAAGCTTGTCGCATGCGAGCGGCGTTCGTATCGGTGGATTTTGATCGTGCCTTTGACAGGATCAACCATGATTTCCTTGACTCGACCATGCGACGCATGGCGATACCACAGGATTTTATTACCGTCCTCATGCGCCTCCTTCGCGGAGCTTCTTCGACGGTGAGAGTCAATGGCAGGGAGATAGGAACGATTCCTGTTCGCAGCTCAGTTAGGCAAGGATGTCCTTTGTCGATGATACTGTTTACAATAGCGCTCGAACCATTGATGCAGACTCTTAGACGGACTCTAACAGGCGTCCGACTCCATGCGAGCTCCCTCACGTGTCGTGCATATGCCGACGACTTGATGATACTCGTCCGGTCGGAGAACGAAGTAAGTCAGGTGGTTACCCTTCTTACTACGTACGGGGTAGCTGCGGGAAGCAGGGTCAACATGAATAAAACCAAGATCATGCACATCGGTCGAGGGCTGGACGCTCTGCGAAGTCCGTTTACGACGGTGGACATCTTGCGATGCTTAGGTGTCTTGTTCACCCGATCGCTACGGCAATCAGCGGCGGCGAGCTACCGACGTCTCCTCCAGAACGTCCGACTGCACATACGCAACAATTCACTCCGAACGCACGACCTGCTCCAAAGGGTGGACTACACTAATGTTCACCTGGCCTCGCGACTGCCGCACTTGGCACAGGTACTGCCAATGCCACATGGTCTCGCTGACAGATTAATGGCGGCCTTTGGATACTATGTCAGCCAAGGAATGTTGTTTAAGATCAAATACGAGACTTTAACTCTCCCATACCACTCTGGCGGACTTAACCTCACGGATGTGCGGAACAAGGCTCTAGCTCTATACCTGCGAGCGACGCTACGAACTTGGAACCAGCGGCAACACGCCATCACGTCGGCCATCCTGGATGTGCTTCTTCCCACGTCCTTTGAACCACCGGTAGCAGTAGGCACCATCTCGCCCTTGTTTTCTCACGTCGCGAGATTTTTTGTTGATTTCAGTTATGTTCAGTTACAGATACCTTCTACCAGAATCCCCACTACCCGTGAGATATATCGATACTTGCGGCGTCATCATGGCAGCAATGTTGTCGAACTTAAATACCCAACACGAAACTGGCGACAGATTTGGCGAGCTGTCCACACACCTCTCCTCACCACAGCAGCTGCGATCGTCATGGTATACACTAATCAACCGCAAGACAGTCAACCGCCAACGATTGTACGACATTCGCATGGTAGATTCCCCGCTCTGCCTTATATGTGGCATGCAGGACACCGACGAACATTCTCTGCAGTGCGGTGAGGCAAGGGATGTTTGGCGGCTGACGCAACGCATCATGGCCCTCCTCCGACGCACCGACGAATCCACGATCACGACGGACGCTTTATTTTTCCCTGACCCTGTCTTTTTCCCCTCACACAAAACATCGGCAATCCGATGGATTGGAGGACACGCATCACACTACGTGCTCTCGCGGACCTTGATATCGGTCATGGACTATTGGCATTATCTACTAGAACAACACGAAATCATCAGACGCCACTCTAAATATAAAACGCATTTTGCGAACTTTCTAGGCAGCATGTTTCATAACCCCCCGAAGCGGTGGGGAGTCCCAGGTTTACGTTGTTTCGAGGGATAGGATGTACTCCCAGTGAAGTGACGAGGATGTCACTTCGGCCCTATATTTATTTCCCTTCTTTCTTATATATGATTTTTCTTTTGGGTCATTAAAATTAAATGAAAAATAAAATATTATTGTTACTAACCAAAAAAAAAAAAATTACAATATCAATGTTTCCTTCCTGCTGCCTCTCCCTTATCCTGTCAGGAGACGGGGACACCGTGGCCAGGCCTCCAAGTACGACCCCTGCCCACTCTGCCCCCTGACCTACCCAAAAAAAAGCGCGTTCGGACAGAGGGTTACGTACCCTCTGTAATAACAAAACTGAGTTAATCGATCATCAACGAACTTAATCGGATGTCTTACGACGTCCGCACCGAGTAGATACAACGAACAAACGCGGACAAAATGAGAATTAAAAAAAAAAAAAAGGTAGCGTCTTTGACTCATAATCAAAACGTCTTCGGTCCCGGGTTCGATCCCCGCCACTGCCTAAATTTTGATAAATAATCAGCATTGGCGGCCGAAGACTTCCGGCATAAGAAGTCAGCCTCATTCTGCCAACGCCCTTGTCAAAGAGGGCGGAGGAGCGGATAGAGGTTCAGGGCACTCTCTTGTCCTAGGGGTGGGAAATTGCCCCTAAAGGCGGAAGAATCAGCAATGATCAACGACATGAGGATGCAGAAGCCAATGGAAGCCACTGCATTAAAGACACGTAACGTGTATCCACAGGACTTGTGGCCTGTATTTGAAGAAGTGTCATGATGATCTCTCCATTGGCTAAAGATTCCGGAATAGTCCCCCATTCGGATCTCCGGGAGGGGACTGTCAAGGAGGAGGTTACCATGAGAAAAAGATTGAATAATCAACGAAAGGATA
Organism: Schistocerca serialis cubense; assembly: GCF_023864345.2. Taxonomy (NCBI): domain Eukaryota; kingdom Metazoa; phylum Arthropoda; class Insecta; order Orthoptera; family Acrididae; genus Schistocerca; species Schistocerca serialis. Next base: position 424,160,620 of record NC_064646.1, read on the forward strand.
ACGTTCTACGAGTCGGGGCGTGGAATGTCAGAAGCTTAAACGTGGTAGCGAAACTAGAAAATCTGAAAAGGGAAATGCAAAGGTTCAATTTAGATATAGTAGGGGTCAGTGAAGTGAAGTGGAAGGAAGACAAGAATTTCTGGTCAGATGAGTATCGGGTAATATCAACAGCAGCAGAAAATGGTATAACAGGTGTAGGATTCGTTATGAATAGGAAGGTAGGGCAGAGGGTGTGTTACTGTGAACAGTTCAGTGACCGGGTTGTTTTAATCAGAATCGACAGCAGACCAACACCGACAACGATAGTTCAGGTATACATGCCGACGTCGCAAGCTGAAGATGAACAGATAGAGAAAGTTTATGAGGATATTGAAAGGGTAATGCAGTATGTAAAGGGGGACGAAAATCTAATAGTCATGGGCGACTGGAATGCAGTTGTAGGGGAAGGAGTAGAAGAAAACGTTACAGGAGAATATGGGCTTGGGACAAGGAATGAAAGAGGAGAGAGACTAATTGAGTTCTGTGACAAGTTTCAGCTAGTAATAGCGAACACCCTGTTCAAGAATCACAAGAGGAGGAGGTATACTTGGAAAAGGCCGGGAGATACGGGGAGATATCAATTAGATTACATCACGGTCAGAAATCAGATACTGGATTGTAAGGCGTACCCAGGAGCAGATATAGACTCAGATCACAATATAGTAGTGATGAAGAGTAGGCTGAAGTTGAAGACATTAGTCAGGAAGAATCAATACGCAAAGAAGTGGGATACGGAAGTACTAAGGAATGACGAGATACGTTTGAAGTTCTCTAACGCTATAGATACAGCAATAAGGAATAGCGCAGTAGGCAGTACAGTTGAAGAGGAATGGACATCTCTGAAAAGGGCCATCACAGAAGTTGGGAAGGAAAACATAGGAACAAAGAAGGTATCTGCGAAGAAACCATGGGTAACAGAACAAATACTTCAGTTGATTGATGAAAGGAGGAAGTACAAACATGTTCCGGGAAAATCAGGAATACAGAAATATAAGTCGCTGAGGAATGAAATAAATAGGAAGTGCAGGGAAGCTAAGACGAAATGGCTGCAGGAAAAATGTGAAGACATCGAAAAAGATATGATTGTCAGAAGGACAGACTCAGCATACAGGAAAGTCAAAACAACCTTTGGTGACATTAAAAGCCACGGTGGTAACATTAAGAGTGCAACGGGAATTCCATTGTTAAATGCAGAGGAGAGAGCAGATAGGTGGAAAGAATACATTGAAAGCCTGTATGAGGGTGAAGATTTGTCTGATGTGATAGAAGAAGAAACAGGAGTCGATTTAGAAGAGATAGGGGATCCAGTATCAGAATTGGAATTTAAAAGAGCTTTGGAGGACTTACGGTCAAATAAGGCAGAAGGGATAGATAACATTCCATCAGAATTTCTAAAATCATTGGGGGAAGTGGCAACAAAACGACTATTCACGTTGGTGTGTAGAATATATGAGTCTGGCGATATACCATCTGACTTTCGGAAAAGCATCATCCACACAATTCCCAAGACGGCAAGGGCTGACAAGTGCGAGAATTATCGCACAACCAGCTTAAAAGCTCATGCATCGAAGCTGCTTACAAGAATAATATACAGTAGAATGGAAAAGAAAATTGAGAATGCGCTAGGTGACGGTCAGTTTGGCTTTAGGAAAAGTAAAGGGACGAGAGAGGCAATTCTGACGTTACGGCTAATAATGGAAGCAAGGCTAAAGAAAAATCAAGACACTTTCATAGGGTTTGTCGACCTGGAAAAAGTGTTCGACAATATAAAATGGTGCAAGCTGTTCGAGATTCTGAAAAAAGTAGGGGTAAGCTATAGGGAGTGACGGGTCATATACAATATGTACAACAACCAAGAGGGAATAATAAGAGTGGACGATCAAGAACGAAGTGCTCGTATTAAGAAGGGTGTAAGACAAGGCTGTAGCCTTTCGCCCCTACTCTTCAATCTGTACATCGAGGCAGCAATGATGGAAATAAAAGAAAGGTTCAGGAGTGGAATTAAAGTACAAGGTGAAAGGATATCAATGATACGATTCGCTGATGACATTGCTATCCTGAGTGAAAGTGAAGAAGAATTAAATGATTTGCTGAACGGAATGAACAGTCTAACGACTACACAGTATGGTTTGAGAGTAAATCGGAGAAAGACGAAGGTAATGAGAAGTAGTAGAAATGAGAACAGCGAGAAACTTAACATCAGGATTGATGGTCACGAAGTCAATGAAGTTAAGTAATTCTGCTACCTAGGCAGTAAAATAATCAATGACTGACGGAGCAAGGAGGACATCAAAAGCAGACTCGCTATGGCAAAAAAGGCATTTCTGGCCAAGAGAATACTAATATCAAATACCGGCCTTAATTTGAGGAAGAAATTTCTGAGGATGTACGTCTGGAGTACAGCATTGTATGGTAGTGAAACATGGACTGTGGGAAAACCGGAACAGAATCGAAGCATTTGAGATGTGGTGCTATAGACGAATGTTGAAAATTTGGTGGACTGATAAGGTAAGGAATAAGGAGGTCCTACGCAGAATCTGAGAGGAAAGGAATATGTGGAAAACACTGATAAGGAGAAGGGACAGGATGATAGGACATCTGCTAAGACATGAGGGAATGACTTCCATGGTACTAGAGGGAGCTGTAGAAGGCAAAAACTCTAGAGGAAGACAGAGATTGGAATACGTCAAGCAAATAATTGAGGACGTAGGTTGCAAGTGCTACTCTGAGATGAAGAGGTTAGCACAGGAAAGGAATTCGTTGCGGGCCGCATCAAACCAGTCAGTAGACTGATGACCCCCCCAAAAAAAAAAAAAAAAAAAAAAAAAAAAAAAAAAAAAAAAAAAAAAAAAACCTCTGACTGGCACACACAATTGGGAACGTAAGCGGTTAAAACGAGGCATTCCAATTTCATCGGGAAATAGCGGACAGTCAAAAGCTGGGCGCAATGTGCACAAAGAGGTGGGGGAACACCACTTAAAAATGGTGATTGCTAAAATGACAGTGCCCAATACGCAACGCAGTTAAAATGACGTCCTCGCGGCGGGAGGGCCGATAGGAGGTCGTCCAAGCTGGTTGGGAGATACTTAATAGCCCGGAGTTTGTTTCCGTTGAGGGAGGACCAGTTGTGAAGCCAAAGTGGCACTAGCTACTGACTGGCAACACAGAGATCATCGAAGGGAATGTAAGAACTAACGGGCTTAGGTATGAGGATTGCAGCCTTGGCAGCAGCGTCAGTGGTCTCGTTTCCTGTCGAACTGACCTGACCAGGAGCCCACATAAACATCACACTGGCTCCATAAAGTGTGAGCAACTGACAGCTTCCCTGTATGCCTTGCACTAGGGAGCGGACGGTGTGCAGCACGCAGAAGCTTTGAAGGGCTCTGAGAGAGCCTCAGCAGATGCCGAAATTGAAAAGCCTGACGACGGATGTACTACGTGGCTTGATACAGGCCGAAGAGCTCTGCTGCAAATACTGAGCAGCGTTCCGGAAGCCGATAACGAAAAACGTCGGCGACAATGACGAAGGCACACTCAGCAGCACAGTCAGTCCGAGAACCATCACTGTACACAAAAGTACTATCGCGAAATTCCATGCGGAAGTCGTGGAACTGAAGGTTCAAATGGCTCTGAGCACTATGGGACTCAACTGCTGAGGTCATTAGTCCCCTAGAACTTAGAACTACTTAAACCTAACTAACCTAAGGACATCACAAACATCCATGCCCGAGGCAGGATTCGAACCTGCGACCGTAGCGGTCTTGCGGTTCCAGACTGCAGCGCCTTTAACCGCACGGCCACTTCGGCCGGCGGGCCTGAAGCCGATAGAGAGAGGCTGGAGTAGTGTCCTTAGGAAGCGAATGAATGCCAAGGTGAACACGGGCTGCATATTTAAATGTGTAAACTGACAGGAACCAGCCGGGAAGCTCAACCAAAAGTGCTTCCAGCATTCTGCTCTGGCAGTTTCTCTACCTCAGAATAGTCTGCTTCATTTCAACATAATTCTGTACGTGCTAAACAGGTTGACAAAAGTTTAAAGAAAACTTGATGCATTGTGACGACCAACTCCTGTCACCAACCAGAATTACGGGTAAGCATCGCCAGGTATTCGCAGGAAAACAACTTCACAAGTGGAAAAGGAACAGAAATCTGATCCCAGACATCTTGTGTTTGGGCACGAGCATCAGCGACCAAGATTCAGATCCAGAACGAGCTCCACGAATATAACTACAGCAATTCGTTCCTTTCCCGGAACTCACCGATCCAAACCCAAGAAAAACATTAGTCAACGCTTTCCATCTCTCTAACAAATACGCTAATTGCAGGTTTAAAGCTTCATGGCTGGGGACTTCCGTCACGCACATATCCTGTATGATATTATTGATAGGTGTCTGACATTCTAGGAACGTTGTGACACTATCGACAGAATCAGCATGAAAGCCGCAGCAAGAGACAATATCTTAAAAAACTCAAAAGCACAAGTTGGGGAGGAAGCCCTCAGACACTTCTAACGTTGGCTCAAGTGTTGCGCTACTCTGCAGGACAATATGCTTCCCCCGTGTGATATCAATCCTGCCAGTCTAAACAGGTTTATATAAATCTTCATAAAACTTGCCGCCACGTGACAGAATGGTTGACACCAACCCCCAGTCGAGAAGATCCAAGATATGGACGGAAAAACAGAAATGACTCTAGGGAAATGTATCATGATGTATATGGACACGGTCATGTGCAAAAAGTGCTTTTCGGATGTAAATGTTTTATTTCTGATAAATCTTTATATATTTTACTGTCGTTTATCTACCATAGTGTCATCATGGCATGAAGTTCTAATTCACAATGAACACGTTTTGTAACAATAGACATTTTGAAGGCTGTAAGATGACGAATATATATCTTCCGAAACGGTTGTCGAAAATAAAGAATGATTTATGTGACCTTCTCTACAGAAAGTTTTTTACGAAGCGAAATAGAGTTCTCCTATAAACGTCAGCCCGTAACAGTGAATACAGTGAATCACAAGATGATGAAATACACTTGGTAAAGGCCCAGAAGGTTTCAGATAGGTTGCATCAGGATGAGGCAGAGGTTCCAAAATCAAATACTGGATTGGTAGGTGCATCCAGGGGTAAAAATAGACTAAGATCACAATTTAGTAGTGACGAAGAGTAGGCTAAAATTTAAGAGACTAGCCAGGAGAAATCAATGCGTATAGAAGGGGGATACGGAAGTACTAAGGAACGAGGAGATACGTTTGAAGTTCTCTGAGACTTTAGATACTGCGATAAGGGATAGCTCAATAGCTCAGTAGGCAGTTCAGCTGAAGAGGAATCTGTAGAAAGGGCAGTCGCAGAAGTTGGAAAGAAAAACATAGGCACAAAGAAGGTAAATGCGAAGAAACCATGGGTAACATAGGAAATACGAGTATTACCCAGAAAGTAATGCACTGCATTTTTTTCCTTCAACGCCGGCCGGTGTGGCCGTGCGGTTCTAGGCGCTTCAGTCGGGAACCGCGTGACCGTTGCCGTCGCAGGTTCGAATCCTGGATATGTGTGATGTCCTTAGGTTAGTTAGGTTTAAGTAGTTCTAAGTTCTAGGGGACTGATGACCACAGATGTTAAGTCCCATAGTGCTCAGAGCCATTTTTTCCTTCAACAATTATTTATTGAACATAATGAGACTTACACACATGAAAGAATGGTGTTTTATCTACACACTCTATTACTCCACAAAATCTCCATCCCATTCCATGGCCTTCTTCCAGCTCAAAATAAATGGCATGTATGCCCTGTCGGTACCAATCCTTGTCCTGGTGGTGGAGCTAGTGCTTCACTGTCTGAATCTGCTCGTCATCTTCCTCAAAATGTCTTCCACGAATGCCGGCCGCTGTGGTCTCGCGGCTCTAGGCGTTCAGTCCGGGACCGCGCGACTGCTACGGTCGCAGGTTCGAATCCTGCCTCGGGCATGGATGTGTGTGACGTCCTTAGGTTAGTTAAGTTTAAGTAGTTCTAAGTTCTGGGGGACTGATGACCACAGATGTTAAGTCCCATAGTGCTCAGAGCCATTTGAAGCATTTTTTCTTCCACGAATGGCATACATTAATGACGCAAACAAGTGGAAGCTCGCTGCAACAAGGTGTGACAGCCGTGGATGGTCTCCCCGACCGCTGCAAATCGTAGAGCTCCGGCGTACCGCCTTCTCATGACCTCACCTACCGTGCCCAGGGACTAACTGTACTTCTATCGACAGCAGATGCTCCATAGACTTATCACGAGGGTTTGTGAATATTCCACAGTTTCTTTCCCTGCAGTGAGAAATTCAATCACGACGCTTTGCTTGTAGCTTACATCACCTACAGACGCCATTTTGAAATCGTCCTGCAGCTACGCTATCATTCGGAAGTACAGAAACTTGGCGCGCTCGCTCGGTAGACTACAAATAATACATACGTAACTTTTCGCATTAGTACCATTGTTTACGGCTGAGAAAAAAATGCGGTGCATTACGTTGTGGGCGACCCTAGTACTCCATATGATCGATGAAAGTAGGAGGTACAAAAGTATTTAGGGAAGTTAAGGAATACAGAAATATAAGTCACTTAGGAATGAAATAAATAGTAAGTACGAGGAAGCTAAGGTGAAATGGTTGCAGGAAAAAATGCGAACAAATTGAAAAAAACAAATAACTAGCGGCGGACTAAATCATTATATGAGAATCAAAACAATCTTCAGTGAATTTAAAAGAAAGGGCGGTAAAATAAAGAGTCGAATATGACTACACTGTTAAATGCAGAGCAGAGGGCGGATGGTTGGAATGAGTATATTGAAGGACTTTATGAGGAGCAAGATTTGTCTGATGACGTAATGGAAGAAGAAACAGGAGTTGAAATTAAAAAGATACGGGATCAAGTATTAGAATCAGAACTGAAGAGAGCTTTGGATGGGTTAAGATCGAGTAACGCAAAAAAAAAAAAAAAAAATGAAAAATAAAAAAAAAATAAATGGCTCTGAGCACTATGGGACTTAACTTCTAAGATACCTAACTAACCTAAGGACAGTACACACATCAATGCCCGAGGCAGGATTCGAACCTGCGACCGAAGCGGTCTCGCGGTTCCAGACTGTAGCGCCTAGAACTACTTGGCCACTCCGGCCGGCTCGAGTAATGCAAATATTGGGACAAGGGGCAACAAAACGACTATTTACGTTGTTCTGTAGAATAGATGAGTTTAGCAGCAAACTATATGGTTTTCGGAAGAAAATAATCCACACAGTTCCGAGTATTGCAGGAGCCGACAAGTGCGAGAAATCCCGCACCGTCAGGTTAACAGCTCATGGATTCTAATTAGTGACAAGAATAATATACAGAAGAATGGGGGAAAAGCTGAGGATCTGTTAGGTAAAGATTAGTTCGACTTTAGGAAAGGTAGTTCTGACGTTGGGGTTGATGACTGAATCGAGACAGAAGAAAAATGAAGAAACTTTCATAGGATTTGTCGACCTCAAGAAAGCTTTCGACATGTAAAATTGTACAAGATGTTCGGAATTCAGAGAAAAATAGGGAAAGAAGGTAATATGCAGTTTTTACAAGAAACAAGAGGGACAATAAGAGTGGGAGACAAAGACCAAGTGCTCGGATTAAAAAGGATGTGACACAGTGATGTTGTCTTTCGTCCATTCTCTTCTATCTAAACATCGAAGAAGTAATGATGGAAATAAAAGAAAGGTTCAAGAGTGGAATTAAAATGCAAGGTGAAACGATATCAAGAATCGCCTATGACATCAGAATTGGTGATCACCAAGTAGATGAAGTTAAGGAATTCACTAACTTAGGTAGCAAATAACCCATGACGGTCGCAGCAAGGAAGGCATAGAAAGCAAACTAGCAAAAAGTGCATTCAGGGCCATGAGAAGCCTACTACAAACATAGGATGAAATTTTGAGATTGTACGTTTGGAGAACATCACTGTACGGTAGCGAAGAATGGACTGTCCAAACCTGGTACAGAGAAGAATCGAAGCATTTGAGATGTTGTGCCACAGAATAATGACAAAATTAGTTGGACAGATAAGGTTCTCTGGAGAATCGAAAGGAATACATGGCAAACACTGAACCGAAGAAGGCACAGGATGGAGGGACACCTGTTAAGACGGTACTAGAGGCAGCTGTAGCCGGTAAAAACCACAAGGAAAAACAGAGACTAGAATACATACAGCAAATAACTAAGGACAGAGGTTGGCACAGGAAACGAATTCATGGCAGGTGGCATCAAACCAGTCAGATTCTGGTACTAAAATTACTAGTTCCATTTGTTATGAATAACTTTGTTCACAGCAGTAAGGAGAGGTAGACAACAAAATGGCGTGAAGCCTTCTCATAGGTAAGCAGTACAAGAGCAGAATTGGTTGGTAAACGTGATAGCAAACAAAAGATTTCCTTAACTAATATTTCTCCAAGTGAACGAAGACATCACAAATAATGAAGCGAGCAGCAGAGTCCAGCTGTTATAACAGCAACAGTGGAGGAGTCGGAGCAGTGCCTAGACGGCTTCTGCATATCGCACCAAGGTAAGTGGCTCCAGCTGAGAGTGGGCTGAGTTGTAGCCAGCAGCGACCCTATATCGTGGCGGCAGACAGCTCTCTTGGAACCGAGCCGCTCGAGTTGTGGCTCAGTGGGTGTGTTTCATTGGGTCCGCCGGATCCCGCAAGATCGGTATCGACGTCACATGGAAAACTGCAGTTACGTTTCTACGACACCCATCTTCTTAACACTGCAGGCACTGCAGTATCGTATTTATCTGTCAACAGTAGACAGCAATTTTCAGTTAAAATGTCCTCCCCCGAACGGAAACTACGTAATGTGTGTATGAGCACAGGCTGTGCGCAGGAACGACCGCATGTCAATATGTATCTGGTAAACAATTTTATTGGCAGTTTCCGAATCATCTTCATAATTTAATACAGCTGTCAATCTCCAGCAGTATCTGTTCGTGCACGGCCTAAGGAACATTCCGGTGAATTTTATAGACTCTGCCCAGCTGTATCACTAATTTATTATAACTTGAATATTGTAAATACTTAACTCGGAAAAACAGTTACTGTACACACAAATGACACATCTGATGCTATCGCTTACACTTTTAACATTAGCACTTTATTCATTGCAAAATTTTAGTTTCACATCACAGCACTATTTTCTGTAAGTGGATATAAGTTCAGAACAACTGTTCCATTACCACACAGCCGGATCAGTGATAAGACACTACTGTGATCATTAGTCATGATTACAAGCCATCGCCAAATACATAGAGGCTGGTCAATTATTAAAGACTGGCTGGCTGGCACTGCGCGCTGACACCAATAACTTTCTGGATGCGAAGGGATAAGGAAACACTTAGTGGGGAGTAGGGGAGAGTTGTCTATACCGACGTCACAGATTCCTTGAGGTGTTTAGGAGCGAATGTCTTCACTTCTGGCGCAGTCATGAGATACAAACTTTCGCATAAGACCTTCTGCGGAAGACACCACAGAACTAATACTTGATATCACGGAAAGAACTACATCTGCCTGCAACTTATCATCTGCTTTACTTCATGTGAGCCAGTATGGGCTTCGTAAACATTGCTCATCTACAACCCATCTCGCGCTTTTCTTCACTTGCCATCCTCGAAGCCATGGATCAATGTAATCAGGTAGATGCAGTGTTTCTAGAGTCGCAGAAAGCATTTGACTATGTACCACACCAAGGATTGTTAACAATAGTACGATCACATTTGGTTTGAAATAAAATGTGTGACTAGGTTGAGGATCTCTTTCGAGGGAGGACGCAACTCTCTATGTTGGAATGGACAGTAGTTGAAAGAAGTAGAAGAAACGTCAGGCGTGTCCCAGGGAAATGCACTGGGACTCTTTTTGGGGGTATTGTGTATTAATGACCTAGCTGGCTACTTACGTAGTGACTAAATACCTTGTGCAGATGATGTAGAGTTCTATAATAGACCATATGGCTATAATTACATTGTGCTAGTCACGGAGGACCACTGAGGGCTGTAGTTATTGTATGGGAGCTAATTTGGACGATATGCTAAAACGTTAATGCGAACCCGATTTACGCTGGAAAATAAATTAGATCAAATTTTGGTCACCAGGTGTAAACTGGCGCTGTGAATGCCAGAAAGGGGAATAGAAATGTTTTCATATGTACTTGGGTGGTAAAGGGAGGTGCGAACAAAAGGCCAAACATCTGAGGAAGCCATAACGTTGATAACGTTACTAACCGACACTTACACAATTTGTTCAATATGACAACCGGAGATGTCAACGAGAAACTGTACAGTGTCAGAGACGCGCCTGGTAGCCATAATTGGAACTAATTTTTTTCAATGTAAATCGGCTCCCCGTTAATGCAGTAGCATATCTACAAAATTTCGCTGTGATGCGATGGTTACAGCCCTACTGGACCTCCGTGAGTAACTGCACTTTAATTATAAAGAGCCAGCAGCACTATTTGAGAAAAGTTTGACAGATATCCATGCAGATCTCACCAAAGTTTCAAATTGACGCAGAGATTGTTAAATTGTTTTAAATGTGCAAAATTATAAAAATTACCTACTTCACAAATCGCAGAAAAATAGTGAAAGTATGATTACAATACATTTGTCAACCCGGAAGTCAGTCAACTCTTGTGAGGATCAAGGTGTAAAAATTTGTGTGAAAAGGGCATTGAACGATCACATAACCTGAAGGTAGGTAAATCAGGTTGCAGACTTCGATCCATTGAATGTTGCTGTAAAGATCCAGTCAGGCACAAGTGTGACTGTTTCTAAAACACTTGTGCGCCCCGTCTTAAGAGTATCGCACCAGTGTGGAGGACCCATACCAAACTGAAATAACGAGGGATGATGGACGTATTCGAAGAATAGCAACACGAATGCCTTATGAAACACAGAAACTAGCTACTTCTTTATGTATTTTTGTTTCTACTGAGACAGTTTCTGGCCTTCGCCCATCTTCAGTTGGCATAATATGTATTTCAGTCTTCAGTCAACGCATCGAAAAAAATTTCGACAGCAGTTCGGATGCTGCAGCTTCCCTGCGCAAAATGTGGTAGATGAACGAAATCGTTACTATGTACATTGCAGCTGCATCGTCCAAAGTACAGTAGATGTTTTTAACGATGTGCTAATTGAAGATTTAAATACGTATTACTCCAACTGAAGACGGGTGAAAGCCGGAAACGCATATTAGTGTAAATAAAAATACATTAAAAAGTGGCTGGATGCTGTATTTCTTAGAGAAATACACTGAGAGAGGGAAATCGCAACGCGAAGAAATTGGGAAACACAAACGAAAGTTGGTAGACGTGTTTCTACATCTGAAAGATGACGTCTATTAAGATTTCGTGTCAGTTGCATAAGAGTGGCGTTAGTAAAGCCTCAATGAGAATGCAAATCCAGGTTTCCTTTAACTATACACCGTACAGGTCATCAATTACCTTTGAGATTTGACGTAATTGAGCCGTGTGAGGCTCGCGTTGATGCCGTTCATGCCTTCGCATCTTGTAATAGCGATAGTGGCGTCTCGTTTTCTTAGTGTGTTCACTGGCGCCACTACGTTTGTTCGCCTTGTCTGTCCGTGAGTGGCAGCAGCTGCGCTTATCGATAGCTCGTACTGTGGTTCCATCTTTGGTGCGGCCTCTAGTACACTCCTGGAAATGGAAAAAAGAACACATTGACACCGGTGTGTCAGACCCACCATACTTGCTCCGGACACTGCGAGAGGGCTGTACAAGCAATGATCACACGCACGGCACAGCGGACACACCAGGAACCGCGGTGTTGGCCGTCGAATGGCGCTAGCTGCGCAGCATTTGTGCACCGCCGCCGTCAGTGTCAGCCAGTTTGCCGTGGCATACGGAGCTCCATCTCAGTCTTTAACACTGGTAGCATGCCGCGACAGCGTGGACGTGAACCGTATGTGCAGTTGACGGACTTTGAGCGAGGGCGTATAGTGGGCATGCGGGAGGCCGGGTGGACGTACCGCCGAATTGCTCAACACGTGGGGCGTGAGGTCTTCACAGTACATCGATGTTGTCGCCAGTGGTCGGCGGAAGGTGCACGTGCCCGTCGACCTGGGAGCGGACCGCAGCGACACACGGATGCACGCCAAGACCGTAGGACCTTACACAGTGCCGTAGGGGACCGCACCGCCACTTCCCAGCAAATTAGGGACACTGTTGCTCCTGGGGTATCGGCGAGGACCATTCGCAACCGTCTCCATGAAGCTGGGCTACGGTCCCGCACACCGTTACGCCGTCTTCCGCTCACGCCCCAACATCGTGCAGCCCGCCTCCAGTGGTGTCGCGACAGGCGTGAATGGAGGGACGAATGGAGACGTGTCGTCTTCAGCGATGAGAGTCGCTTCTGCCTTGGTGCCAATGATGGTCGTATGCGTGTTTGGCGCCGTGCAAGTGAGCGCCACAATCAGGACTGCATACGACCGAGGCACACAGGGCCAACACCCGGCATCATGGTGTGGGGAGCGATCTCCTACACTGGCCGTACACCACTGGTGATCGTCGAGGGGACACTGAATAGTGCACGGTACATCCAAACCGTCATCGAACCCACCGTTCTACCATTCCTAGACCGGCAAGGGAACTTGCTGTTCCAACAGGACAATGCACGTGCGCATGTATCCCGTGCCACCCAACGTGCTCTAGAAGGTGTAAGTCAACTACCCTGGCCAGCAAGATCTCCGGATCTGTCCCCCATTGAGCATGTTTGGGACTGGATGAAGCGTCGTCTCACGCGGTCTGCACGTCCAGCACGAACGCTGGTCCAACTGAGGCGCCAGGTGGAAATGGCATGGCAAGCCGTTCCACAGGACTACATCCAGCATCTCTACGATCGTCTCCATGGGAGAATAGCAGCCTGCATTGCTGCGAAAGGTGGATATACACTGTACTAGTGCCGACATTGTGCATGCTCTGTTGCCTGTGTCTATGTGCCTGTGGTTCTGTCAGTGTGATCATGTGATGTATCTGACCCCAGGAATGTGTCAATAAAGTTTCCCCTTCCTGGGACAATGAATTCACGGTGTTCTTATTTCAATTTCCAGGAGTGTATTTCCGGGTCGTCGTGTGTCGAGCGAGTTGAGTTGGGACGGAGCAGCAGTCCGGCCCGGACAGCCAGTACTCACCCGACTGCTGGCGACACACATGCACTGCCCACGCAAGGATTTGGTCGCGTGAGTGCACGACCACATCAGGGACCGGATTCTGCGAGTTTTAGTTTAATGGACAGTGATATTCGAGCAGTACAACTTTCACTTGTGTGTGCGTGTGTGTGTGTGTGTGTGTGTGTGTGTGTGTGTGTGTGTGTGCGTGTCTTCGCTCGTCGAAGTGACCTCACGGCAATAAGTTGTCAGTCGCCGATTTATACTGGGATCTTTCCCGTGCCTGACCTGAGTGGGGAAGACCGTTGGTTCGTCGTTCGGTCGGTCGTCGCAGTGGACGACGTGCCTTTGGCCTTCCGACCGCTTCTGGTTTCTCTGTGTTTGTGGCGACTTATAATTCATCCATATTGTTTCACAGCGACTGGTTTTAGAATTGTGCGTTGTTGGTGGAATTGATGTCCCGCATTCGTGTGAACCTTGTGGTTTTGAATGAGCAGTTGTATTAATGCCGTCTGCGTACCGGATTTGGTGGGAATTGCGAATGGACATCAGTTCGGTTGGGGCGCAGCAGCTAGCAGGTCCGTGCAGCGCGAGGGCAAGCCGGGGCCACTGGCAGCGTGCTGCCACTACCGGATCGAGGAGGGGTAGCTGCGACGACTTCGTTGCACACTGAACCCTGGACGTTTAAGTTGAGTGAAGAGTTAACTGCTAATGCAACCCCGACTATTATGAGATCTCGCCTTTGATCAGCAGGTTGTTGGTCCCAAGACGGCTGAGCCTGGCAGCAACGAGTGAAGTTTTTCGAGGTGGTGAAATATTGCAGCCGCCTTTCTCTATTTGTTATTTGAATTTAGTATTATTCTTATTAGTGAAGTGCAACCAGCGCTATTTTCTGCATTGTGGCCGCCAACGCCCCAGATACCTGCCCTGGAGGTTAGCGTACTTTTCCGGCAGCCTACTTTTCCTCGTAATAGTGACGCTGCCCGACACGTCGTGTAGTTCGTCAGCCTCTTGTATTGCACTGTGCATATTTCTTTAGGAGGTCTACCTTGGTTCTAGTGTTTGCTTCGACCTTGGATGTTTTCTGAAGACATAGTGTTGTCTGTCTCTTCAACCTTGCCTAAAAATATTCCATCGCTGTACCGGTGATCGGACGTCAGGCGGATTGGTTAGTCGGCCGGTCGGAACTTATACTGCCCCATGTTGTGTTGGCATCCTGTTCCGTGAGTACAACTCTTGTCTGCGTGTCTCACCTTACCTTATGTTTGTGTTACCTTCCCATGCTGACCCTTGGAACACTTGCTGAGAACCGCTTGGCCTGATTCCTTAGATTAACATGTTGTTTTCAGGGTATTTGTAATTTTCTAATTATTGCTGGTGTGACCTTAAGCCGAGCAATAATTTCAACTTTATGGTGATAAGGCCTTCAGCCGTCATACAGTCAATTGCGTTTTTTAAGAGACTGTTTTAAAATTTTAATTTTTTTATAATAAAGTTTACGTATCTGTTGTGCAACCGAGAGTAACTGATTACGGCCCCATCCACAATCGTAACCTTATACTGCCCCATCGCGAGGAACCAGGTCCCAGTGATGAGTTGGTGTTAGTTAAGAACGCCTTTAAGACGACAAAGAAATCACTATCAACATCTCACTGAGTTTCAATGCGGTCGTGTAATATTGCTACGCGAAACTAGATATTGTTTGCGGGATATTTCAGAAAGACTTAGCAGGAATGTAGCCACTGTACATGATTCTTGGCAGCTGTGCTCACGGGAACGTACGGTAGCAAGGAGACTGGCCTGCACACTGCCATGTGACACTACCGATGGATAAGACTACCGTGTTCGGCGTGTGGTTCTGACGCATTGTCCCGCATCTACAGCAGCAATCTGAGTAGCAGTTGGCCCCACACTGACAAAATGAACTGTTACAAATTGGACACTTCAACGACAACTCTGGGCAAGACTTCCTGTAGCGTGCGTTCCACTGACCCCAAACCACTGCCATTTGCAGCTTCAGCTGTGTCAATCGAGAGCTCGTTGGAGGGCAGGGTGGATGCTTTCTGATATAAGCCGGTTCCGCCTCGGTCCCAGTGACGGCCTAAGTTGGTTGGAAATGGCGAGTTGAGGTCCTGCAACCAATCTGACTGCGTGCTTGACGCCCTGGACCTACAGCTGGAGTTGTGGTCCGGGGTGCGATTTCGTGTCACAGCAGGAACAATCTCGTCGCTATCCCACGCAGCTTGACTGCAAATCTGTACATCCATCTGATGATTCGATCTGTTGTGCATCATCTATGAACAATATTCCAGGAGGTGCTTTCCTACTAGATAACGCTTGTCTACATACCTCTGTTATAACCCAACTTGCTCTGCATTGTCGACATATTGCCTTGGCCTGCTTGGCCACTAGATCCGTCTCGAGCACATAAGGTATACCATCGGGCAACTCCACCAGCATCCACAACCGTCCCTGTATTGACCGACCAAGGGCAACAGCTATGGAATTCCCCACAAACTGATATCCGCCGCCTGTACAATACAATGAACGCACGCTTGCATGCTTCTATTCCATATTATGACAGGTACACCACTTATTAATGTATCATCATTTCACATTTGCCACGGGTTATCTCGCGCTTACATTAACCTGTGATCTTGCTGAGCCGTGCACGGCTCTTGTTCATACCATTAATTGTTTGTCATCTTCTATTACGGTAGTGCCGCCTCGTTTTCTTATTCCATTTACTGGCGTCACAACTTTCCTGTCTGCCTTACTTGCCGGTGAGTGGCAGCAGCAGCGCGTATCGATAAGCGCACAGTCGTACCGTCTCTGGAGGGACTGTTAGTATTTCCGGGTCTTTGTGTGTCGGGTATTCAGTGAGTGGGAGACGCACCAGCAGTGCAGTCGCGACGGAGCAGCAGCCGCGGACGGTCCAGCAGTCCAGTCGGTCGGTTGGCGTGGAGCAGCAAGAAAGCCCTCGCCGCGCGGACTCGGACTGGAGCCGCTGGAGGCGTGCACGCGCGGTTGGTGTGTGAGGTGCTGTTTTCGAGTGCTATAAAGTTCGTTGCCCACCAATCTTGGGCATGAAAGTTGTCCTTAACTTACTATTAAGCCTCAACTGTTTACATTTTTCGTTTTATCCTGGTTGTCGCTTTTGGGACATTTCTGCGAGCAACAACGTGTTTGTATTTAAGACGGCTAAGATTCGAACTGTCTTCCTGTGAAATTTAACTTAATTTTTTCCCTGTTGTCGAAGTTCACCAGCGGTATTTTCTGACTTGTGGCCGATGACGTTCCGGTTATCTGCCCTGGTGGTTGACGTAATTTTAGGCAGTGTATTATCCTCGTCGTGTTGTTGTTGGTCGTTGTAGGCGCCAATATTCTGTGTGTCGTTGTATTGAAATCTTGTGGTCGTTTTGCTGGATGATTGGTCGGTCGGCTGTCTGTCGGATGGGGTGCTTCCAGATTAAGAAGTCGTAGGACAGGCTGCCTGTCTCACCTGAACGGGCGTTAGTCTCACAATCCCTGGCCGACCCTTGGAAACTTCTGAGAGCCGTTCCTTGTGTGTTATTTGATAATTTCCCTGTTTGGATTTTAGTTATTTGGCTGATGTGTGTATCAGTATTTCTTAAATTAATGTTCTTGTCTTGCCCTTAAGGCATGAGATTGTTATTCTTTATTTTGTATAAAATGTCTTAAGGTACGGCCTTCTGCCCTTCGAAATTGGAACTCTTCTAGGGCTAAAGCCGTTAAATTATTTACTGGCCGGCCGCGGTGGTCTAGCGGTTCTAGGCGCGCAGTCCGGAACCGCGCGACTGCTACGGTCCCAGGTTCGAATCCTGCCTCGGGCATGGATGTGTGTGATGTCCTTAGGTTAGTTAGGTTTAAGTAGTTCTAAGTTCTAGGGGACTGATGACCACAGATGTTAAGTCCCATAGTGCTCAGAGCCATTTGAACCATTTTTTTATTTATTGGTGAGGGGCCTTCAGCCGAGTTTTAATATATCTTAAATTAATCTCCTTCTCTTGCCCTTAAGTCATAAGATTCTTATGCTTTGAATGGGTCCTTCAGCTCAGTTTGCATGAAATGTTTGAAGACAAGGCCTTCTGCCTTTTGATTGAAACTCCTCTTATTGCTTAATATGTGACTTCCAGCCTAGTACCATTAAAATTAAATTGCTATGGCTTTCAGCCGATTACATTGATGATTTAGAAAATATTCTTGGGTGAAACCTCCAGAAGAAGCTTGTATTTCAATTTTGCTTAAGCCTTGTGTCTTGGATTTTGAATGTCTTCAACCGATCGAAAGTTAATCAAAGAAAGTCGATTAAAGTTTTGAGTGTTTTGCATATTTGTTGTTCAAATGTTTCAAATGGCTCTGAGCACTATGGGACTTGACTTCTGAGGTCATCAGTCCCCTAGAACTTAGAACTACTTAACCTAACTAACCTAAGGACATCACACACGTCCATGCCCGAGGCAGGATTCGAACCTGCGACCGTAGCGGTCACGCGGTTCGAGACTGCAGCGCCTACAACCGCTCGGCCTCTCCGGCCGGCCATCCTTGTTGTAATATTGTGTGTTGACAAATAAAGTTTGTATGTTGAGTGCAACTAACAGGAACTCATTTTGGCCTCTTTCCATAACCTAATCCGATTTTTCCTGATAGACGAGGCATTTCACTTGCAATGTTAATCACTTAAATATGTGATCTACACAAATGTCTTCCCGAAATTTCATTACTCTGTATTAATTATTTTTGGTGGTGATTTTTTTTCATCAGCATATAAGCCACAGCCTAGGAACATAATAACCATCAAAAAAGAAAGTCTGAAAAAGTTTGCATTAGCACACTCTTTATACAGGTTCCAGTCATCCTGCGAAAGCCTACTTGCAAAGTTTCAAAAACCAATATTGAGAAGAATATATAAATACCGATTTCTACATATCGGTCACGGCCGAGGCGAAAATGCAATATTAGACCAGTTATAGTGCACACTGGGGCTTCAAAAAGACATTCTAGCCATACCTTTTATGCACCACAATTCCAGTCATTCTTTTTCTGCACCGCACATGACTGGAACAACAAGAAACACTAAGATGTGATACGACTGGTAGCCTCTGCCGTACACTTCTAAGTTGTTCGCTGAGTATGAAATTTCCTTAAATTATTTTCGCAGCACAAATACAGAAAGCCTAGAGGAACGGACACGATAAGGGAGTAAGAAAAGGGGCAATGAAAATTCTAAGAGGCGAGGAGACCGGCAGATTCTTTCCAATGAAAAGCAGTCTCAGCGCTTTCGAGTACTTAGCGGGACAAAGGCGAAGTTTTGAGAAGGCTGAAGCCCGCTGGAGACCGTCAGATGCTGAGGATTCGTTTCGTTTCAATGATGTCGCCGATTCATCGAGTCTTACCGACAGGGTGATGACAGTTTTACGTATTCCTTCATGTTAGAAATATAATCCATCTGCTGCTCTCTTTTTTCAGGTGGCCAATTGTTTGGAAAAATATGTGTGCAGCAGGTAAATCAATCTCCCACAGAAAAGTTTTTAAGTTTTGAGTGAGGACAAAGTGCAAGTTCTTATAGCTATCACTGAATTTATATGGCTTAGAAGCCTTAGTATTTGAAGTGGAGTGGAATATAATTTATGGTACCATACCTTCAGTGATACTACTCTGTAATGCTTTAATATTTGTTTCATATGGTCTGAGTTTTAACACGTTTTATTGCATTACTGAGTGCTTTACGTGGTTTACTAAAAGATGGTTATTGAGAAGACGTGATTTTCAAAAATGTAACTTACTTAAAACGCATGAATGTCAGTTGCTGTTTGTATGTCAGCTATCAAGATTTGGTAAGATGAGCCAAAGGTCTTAAGGCTCAAATGCCAATAAAAACAGAAATAAGTTACATGGATTGCCATTTATATAAACTTGCATTGAAATACGAGATGCAGTCAATAGTATTCAATGTCAGTAAATATCACAAATGAGCTGTACTTCTCTAAAAGTTGGCAACGCACCTCGAGCATGCAAGGACTCCGACTAACCGTTGTCTCAATAGAATCTGAAATGGGGGTCACTTTAACATTCTGTTAAATTCTTTTCCCACATAATAACGGTTTTCAACATAAGTCATCTACGGATGTCTTGTGTAAAATACAACGCAAATGAACGTATCGACCACGTAATTACAAATATAGCTTTATATATGTCAAAACATGCAACAGATATCACACATACCTCCGAAACCTTCGGTACCAAGTGTATTGTCTACATGTACTCAGCAGAGACATTAGTGTATCCTAACACAGAGTTGGGTAAAAGGAATGAAAAATCCTATGTACTGCCAAACGGTGGTGGCTCCACACCATAGTCAAATAATCATATCAAAGACCAATGGAAGGTCCTTTCTCGTAGCTAAGAAATGGAACAAATATCTATTTCAGAAAATATCAGTACTCTGTTCCTCTTGGGCATATGTAGACGAAGACATCGAAATGAAGAAATACACTTTCATTTCACGTCACTACGATATTTTCTGTCTTGAACCTATTCACTGAGAAGTAAAGTAGATCCCATACCCTGGGTCTGACCAAATTTTTAGGGTAGCCCTCACTCATATTCACATCTATGACTGCCTATAATCTATGTACTACAATCATTCTCGATAATTTGTAACTCTAGTGACCATGCAGAAAGTTCAAATTATCGAGAGATCATAATAACAGCAATTCAACTAATCGAGGGCGACGGAGGAAAAAATTTAAATAAACGACAGTCTGACTGAAAGGAGCCTGTAGTACATACATCTTTATTTTAACTATGTCAAAATGATACATTCATTTATACATGTGGTACGTACATACAGTATGTGGAAAACATACCAATGAAAATGTTACCCATCATTTTGAAAAAAAAGTCGGTGACTTTCTGTTGGGACACACTTCCATCTGAGGTTGTCCAGCTAATTTTCGATAGTGATGAGAGCTAAGAAAAAATCATAACTCGTTTCCGGTCTCAGGGCGTAACAGTGCACGGTATGGACAGAGGACCTTGACTCGCTGAATGTGACTCCGTGTTTGTTCTTCATCTCCTTCGTCCTCATCTTGACAGGCCAACAGCTCAGCATCGGTTAGAGCACCATGTACATCGACGTCATCATCAACATGAATGGAAGCCTCAAACGTTACCTTACCACAGATAGGAGGAAGTTTTCACCCTATGACGGGATTGAATTCATTAATTATCACGACTGATGGCTGTTTCGTGATATCTCTTTTCGTTACAAACTCGCACTTTCTGAATCATCTAGAAAGAATTGTAGCGCTGACATTTTTTCAAGCCTTATCAATCAGTTACAGCGGTCGAAATTATTATATCCACTTTTTTATGTTGAGAGCTTGAAAAATCTGAATTATGCCCTTGTGGAATGGTTGCGATCGTTAGTTCGTCTCGTGTGAGAAAAAAAGAACAGCTCTTCGTGGTCTAATGGCAATGGGTTCTTACGTATGGTGCAGTTGTCAAAAAACCGTAAAGTTTTGCGTTTCTTGCGACCGTATGGATTGTTTGAGAATGTGCAAGTGGTGTGGATGACGAAATAAAATACAGTCTCTCTCATCAGCTCGCCGAATATCAAAGTTGTAAAATGGACACAAGATCTATACCACACATTACACAGCATAGACACTTCAACTGGCCACCGTAAATGTGGTTGCACTTACACGTTTGGATACATTTCGGCTGGGAGGCGCCAACGCACATTCGTTGCAATGCACCCATTGTCGCACGAAAGTATTTCATTTAAATACAGGCAAGAATTTTTATGCAAAATAGCATACGCACACCCATATTTTTTTAAGTTACCCGAGTTCGAGTTCATTTCTAATTAGGACATAGAAAAATCCAAGGTGACAATTTACAACAACTGGACCACAGTTAAAGTTTTAATGCATTTTAATGCATTTTATGAGGCTGGCTGTACTATAGGTTATGAACCATAAATGAATATAACCTCGTTTCCTTATTAGTTAAATTTAAAAGATAAAAATTTAAAAAATGAAGACTAAAAACGATATTTAAATCGTTCCTCATTGGCTGACGGCGATGCCTTAAGCTCCTGAGCGCCCTCTCTCTACCCTATATAACTCGCCGCTGCTTAGCCATCAACGATCTCCAGTGGTAATTCGTTTGAATACCGCCCTTAGATTGTGCTATTACGGTACCAATCGAAGCGATAGGTGTTGCAGGTGCCAGCCAGCCTGTCAACGTGCAGCAGTCCAGCCTGCAGTGGTCCTCGCCAGCAGCCAGCAGCCAGCAGCAGTCCCCGCCGGCAGCCAGCAGCGGTCCTCGCCAGCAGCCTGCAGCCAGCAGCGGTCCCCACCAGCAGCCAGCAGCGGTCCTCGCCAGCGGCCAGCAGCGGTACTCGCCCGCAGCCCGCAGCCCGCAGCTGTCCCCGCCAGCAGTGGTCTCTGCCAGCAGCCAGCAACCACCAGTGGTTGCAGCCACCAGCCAGCAGCCAGCAGTGGTCCTAGCTGCCACCACCACCATCAGCAGCAGCGGAGGCGTCCCCACCGGCCAGCCAGCCAGGTCGACCCCCCGCCAGCGACAGAAGAGTGGGGCTTCGGCCCCAGTCTCCTTCATCATTCCTCATTCTCCATCCCCTTCTACTCTGTGTCTCTAGTCGCCCTGCCCATCCCTCGTTTGCTTCTTTGTCTTCTCCTGTGTTTTTCCCCTTCTCATAATGTCAACCCCCACCACCTCTTCTACAGCCACCACCACTGCCATCATATACACCTCCCCCTCCGCCGCTGCCACCACTATCACATGGTGTGCCCAGTCACCCCCCTCAGTCCATGCCCCCACTCCTCACTCTCCCATCTCCCTCACTGTCGCCCCATCCCCGGCTCCTTCCTCCTACGCCTCCTCTGATCCCTTCCCGCCACTCCCTCCCTCTGCTCCTCCCGTTTCCACAGCACCCGCTAGGGTGCTCACACAGAGGGCCACGGCCCACGCCCCCTTCATCATCGTCTTCATCGTCACCATCGCCATCGCCCTCACCATCTCTGGCGCCGACTGCAGCACAGGGACCTGCCCCTCCACGCCCAGTTGCTCCCTTCCCCCGCACCTCCTCCGCCGCTGTCAAACGCCCTAGCGCCACCCCTGCCTCCTCTGCATCCAAAAAGGCTCCGCCTCATCCCCCTTCACCTGTCCAGGATGCCATGGATGTCTCACCGCCTGTCCCTGCCCCCTCTCCCTCCTCCCCCTCCTCCTCCCACTACATCTTCTCCCATCCTGATCCCTCCCTTCTTGAGGCCCAGAACCTCACCCTCTTCCTTCGCCAGCATTTTCCCAGTGCCCCCCTCCTCACTCCTCGCCGTGATTCGGTTATCATCTCCTCCACCAGCCCTACCCTTCACAAGGATCTCCTTTCCTGCATCCCTGTCACCCACTTTGGTCCTCATGCCTCCCTCATTCCTGCCATTTCCCCGCCTCCCTCCCGCCAACCCCAACCTCTGTGTCACCCGCCGACCCTCACCGCGGTGATCACTCGGCGTAGTCCGACGATCACAGAGGAGGAGGTGTTGGCAGAGCTTCAGGCACATCCCCAACTGGAGGTGCATGCGGTTCGCCACATCCACAACTCTGCTGGCCCCACCCGCCCAATGCGGGTGTTTTCTGAGCATGCCCCCTCCATAGACTGTCTCCTGCAACGTTATAAAGTTGACACCTCCCGTTCCCCTCCTCAATCCCTCCGCTGCCAGAAGTGCTTGCGGTATAGTGCACACATGTCATCAGAGTGCCGTAAGGCCCCCACCTTCCCACACTGTAGACAAGCCCACTTCTTACGGCAGTGCCCCAATCTCCAGTCCCCCCCTCTTGCAATACCTGTAACCTCCCTCATCCTACTTACTCCTAGAAATGTAAGGCCCGACCCCCTCCTACCACTCCTGAACTCACCGTTCCTGTCTGCCCTCTGGACGCCCCCACCCCTCCCGGCAATTCCCTTCACTCACCCCCTACCGCTGAGGACATCATCAGATTCCTCACCATCGTCCTTCAGAATGTTCATCCTTTTCAGCACCCCCACACCATCCAACAGATCTCCCTCGTCGTCCGTTCCACCTAAAAATGTACGCCATCTACTCCAACAACCAGGCCCATTTCACCTTCTCCCATCTTGACGCCCTCGTCTAAATCCCTGTCATGGCGAGACAGCACCGTATCCTTTTCAACATCATCTGCTCCCTTCCCAGCAACAAGACCCTCTTCCTGCACACCCTTGCCACCCACCACGTGGATGCCTTCCTCCTCAATGAAACCTTCCTCCAACCCCACCACACCGTCTGCCCTACCTCCTTCACCACTCCGACAATCCCCTCCCGATTGCGCGTGGCAGAGATGCCATTGGTCACCACCACCAGATCCCCGTTCGGCTCCAACCTCTCCTTCCCGACCCCACTGAACACCTGATCCTCAGTCTCTTCTTCCCTGGCCTTACCATTACCTGTGCCACCATCTATGAACGCCCTAACGCCCCTATTCCCTTCGACTTCCTCTCCCACATGGACCGTATCTTCTCCTCCTACATGATTGCCGCCGACCTCAACATCCATAGTAGTTCTGCCGCCCAGTTACGGCGGTGGCATCGATTCCTCTCCTCAAGGCGACCTCATCCCCATCCCCCAGCACACCCGTCCTGAATCCAACTCTACTCCCAATGTTACCTCTCCTCCCCCAACCTCCTTGGCTGCATAACGGTGGATGTCCTGGAGCCTATTGGTAGCGACCATCTCCCTGTCCTCCTCACCGTTTCAGACGGTCGTCGCCCCCGCCCTGACCCTCATAATGACCCTCCCCCTAAGTACGTCCATGACTATTCCCATGCCAATTGGAATGCCTAATGAGATACCCTCTCCACCCAGGTCGATAGCCACCCCTTCACCTACCACAACCCTGACGATGTAACCCATGCCGCCTCCTTTCTCCAGCAAACCTTGTCTGAGGACGTGGAGGCCCACATCCCTACTGTCGCCATCCACCCCCACCATCCTAACTTACCCCCACAGGCCGTCCTCCTCCTCCGTGAATCCCACCGTCTCTACCATGCCTTCCTCCACACGCGTGACCCAGACACACTACGACCCCACCAGAAACTCCAGCCAGTCCCGGCTTTTCTTAGCCGCGAGCAAATTCCAGTCTCCTCTTCAAGCTCCAAACCTTCACCCCTCCCATTAACTACGTCCGTCTGATCGGCTCCTTTCTCTCCCACCGTCGTTCCTACGTCACCATCCATAACACAGCTTCCTACACCTTTTTCCCCTCCGCCGGTGTGCCCCAAGGCTCCATCCTCTCCCCCCTTCGGTACCTTTTGTATACGGCGGACATGCCGCCACTGTCACCCCCCGTCCACTTTCTCCAGTTTTCTGATGACACCGCCTTCCTTGCCCCCACCCTGCAGCGATCCCAACACCTTCTCCAATCCCACCTTGACCGGTTCACTGCTTGGTGCAACCAGTGGTTGCTCAAGGTGAATTCCTCCGAAACCCAGGCGATCATTGTAGGCAAAACCACCCCTTCCTTCCGCCTCCTTGATTTCTATCTCACCATCTATGGCTGTCCTATCGTCCTCACTCCCACCCTTAAGTACCTTGGCGTCACCCTCGACCGTCGCCTCTCCTGGACTCCCCATCTCTGGACAATCGAAGCCAAGCCATGCTCCCTGGCCGTACGTGGGGTCTGGACCCCTCCACCATCCTCCACACCTATAAATCCCTCATCTGCCCTATCCTTTGTTACGCCCATCCGGCCTGGATCTCCACCCTCCCTACCTTTTATAAATCCCTCCAAATCCTTGAACGCCATGCTCTCCGCTTCACCTATCGCATCCGTCTCCCCTCCCCCACGCGGATCCCCTTCCCCCACCTCCTCCTTTTCCTTGAAAGGATACAGATCCTGTACACCTCCTGCAAACTCAATCCTCCTCACCCGCTTGTCTCCCCCATCCTCTCCCACCCCCGCCCACTGCCGCACCTGTATTCCCACGTCCCACCCAGTCTCCATGTCTCCACCCTCCTTACCCTCTCCCAAGGTGGCTTCCGCCAGCTCCCCCTCCCTGATGATGTCCTCCTCCCCTCCATCTACACCTCCGATCAACTTTGATCCTCCCCCCCACTTCCTGTGTCCTTTCCTTTAGGCACCCTCCCTCCATTCTCTTTCCTTTTCCCCCATCCCCCTTCCACCGCCCCTCTTCCCCCTGGCTTCCCCTCCCCCTTCCTCCCTCCCCCTATCT
This sequence comes from Schistocerca serialis cubense, assembly GCF_023864345.2. Taxonomy (NCBI): domain Eukaryota; kingdom Metazoa; phylum Arthropoda; class Insecta; order Orthoptera; family Acrididae; genus Schistocerca; species Schistocerca serialis. The sequence continues at coordinate 424,186,128 of NC_064646.1, forward strand.
CCCCTGCCCATGGCATCTCTGCTCTCCCCTCTCCCTCTCCCACTCCCCTTCCTCCTCCTCCTCTCTTGGCAAGTCCCCGAACTCGCACACGCTCAGTGAACATTTGCGCACCGGAGATCATCGCCATCAGTGTCTCGTGTGTGTGCCTTCGTTTGTGTTTAGTGTTCTTCCGCCGTCACGCCACCACTGTTCACGTGTGCCATCGCCGTCATCCATGTTATGTGCGCCGTGTCAACTAGTGTTAGTGATATTTCTCGTCCAGCGTGAACGGCTCCATGTTTTTTTTTTTTTTAGTTTTTTAGTGTCTACATTTTTTGCCCGCCGTTTTGATTGAATTCTCTGTGCCACCTATATGTAATACTTATCGTAAAACTCAAGGCTTTGTATAAGGTGTATAAGGTGATCAAAATCACAATAAAGAAAAAAAAAAGCCATCAGCAGCAGTTACAGAGAGTGAGGCATCCACAGCGGGTCAAGCGCCATCGGCATCATCCAGAAGGGTAATGATACATCGTTTTAGGCTATATTTTTACATCATTGGCTTCTTTATGTAATATAGCACTTTTACTTTTGTTGTTACAGTGCAAACTCTGATGATGGCCCGTAATAAAAATGCCGAAACCGGTCGGAGCTAATATCGGCCGAGAGCGAGACTGTTTTTAAATAATTTTATCGAGATAATTTCAGAGCCTAGCCGAGTTTCTTAAGGTCTTTGAGTCGGTCAAATACGCCACGATTAATTGCGTGAGTTGTCTTTAGAAAGCCCTTAAAGTTCCACAGTATATCAAACTGTAGAATCCACAATGACTACACACTGAAACCTTGGAAGTGCGGCTTTTATCACGCTCGACCCGAAAAGAAACAAGTTCATCAGATGTCGTAAAATACCTATCTCCAAAGTAGTTACTCTGAATAATTCACACTCGTGAACTAGCAGCTATTTCATCGCTCATCAGACAAAATCTTACCCTTACACAGACTGAGACAGCCTGACGCCTCCAACGGCGTCCAAACCTAGCCTCCCAAATTGCTGGCGTTCACCCAGGAAATCTCGGTGAAGCACCACTGAAGTCAGTTAAACTACTAAACCTGAAAATAGCTGAAATCCATAGTTTTAACCTTTTATTCACATGTGATCCATCAGATCACAGTGAAATTTTTCGAGATATTTTTTGCTGTTATCAGCTTTCTTTTATCTACCATAGTTTATTTATAAACAATAAAATGTGTGGTTTTACTCAGTTTGCGGATTTATAAGCGTACATATTAGCAAACAATTTTAATTATACATTAAATAATTTGCTATGTATGTAAAGTTTACAGTACTGCCGCTATTTTTAATTGTGCGAATTCTTCTTTTCGGACTCATTTAAATATATGAGCAACTTCAGCAAAGCTCCTAACACAGTCCGACGCAGTTTTTTGAGATGTATCCGTAGACACTTCGTTTCTTGTAATCGGATAGTGCGTTGCCGATAAATTAACTTTTACACTTCAGAAATTATTTATAACATTAGCGTACAACTTCAGAGATCGGTCCATGTTACAGGCTGGAATGTCAGTTACTCTGTTTTCCTCCCAGAAGCCTTAAGTTTTGAATGCTTTACTGCGATCGTGACGACACTCATAAAAAAATCTGGATTTTTGTGTGTGTAATGTGTTGCGCGGGTCGCAGCCACGTAAAAGTTATTTTATTCTACATCTACATCTACATCCATACTCCGCAAGCCACCTGACGGTGTGTGGCGGAGGGTACCTTGAGTACCTCTATCGGTTCTCCCTTCCATTCCAGTCTCGTATTGTTCGTGGAAAGAAGGATTGTCGGTATGCCTCTGTGTGGGCTATAATCTCTCTGATTTTATCCTCATGGTCTCTTCGCGAGATATACGTAGGAGGGAGCAATATACTGCTTGACTCTTCGGTGAAGGTATGTTCTCGAAACTTTGACAAAAGCCCGTACCGAGCTACTGAGCGTCTCTCCTGCAGAGTCTTCCACTGGAGTTTATCTATCATCTCCGTAACGCTTTCGCGATTACTAAATGATCCTGTAACGAAGCGCGCTGCTCTCCGTTGGATCTTCTCTATATCTTCTATCAACCCTATCTGGTACGGATCCCACACTGCTGAGCAGTATTCAAGCAGTGGGCGAACAAGCGTACTGTAACCTACTTCCTTTGTTTTCGGATTGCATTTCCATAGAATTCTTACAATGAATCTCAGTCTGGCATCTGCTTTACCGACGATCAACATTATATGATCATTCCATTTTAAATCACTCCTAATGCGTACTCCCAGATAATTTATGGTATTAACTGCTTCCAGTTGCTGACCTGCTATTTTGTAGCTAAATGATAAAGGATCTATCTTTCTGCGTATTCGCAGCACATTACACTTGTCTACATTGAGATTCAATTGCCATTCCCTGCACAATGCGTCAATTCGCTGCAGATCCTCCTGCATTTTAGTACAATTTTCCATTGTTACAACCTCTCGATACACCACAGCATCATCTGCAAAAAGCCTCAGTGAACTTCCGATGTCATCCACAAGGTCATTTATGTGTATTGTGAATAGCAACGGTCCTATGACACTCCCCTGCGGCACACCTGAAATCGCTCTTACTTCGGAAGACTTCTCTCCATTGAGAATGACATGCTGCGTCCTGTTATCTAGGAACTCCTCAATCCAAACACACAATTGGTCTGATAGTCCATATGCTCTTACTTTGTTCGTTAAACGACTGTGGGGAACTGTATCGAACGCCTTGCGGAAGTCAAGAAACACGGCATCTACCCTTGAACCCGTGTCTATGGGCCTCTGAGTCTCGTGGACGAATAGCGCGAGCCGGGTTTCCCATGACCGTCTTTTTCGAAACCCATCCTGATTCCTACAGAGTAGATTTCTAGTCTCCAGAAAAGTCATTATACTCGAACACAATACGTGTTCCAAAATTCTACAACTGATCGACGTTAGAGATATAGGTCTATAGTTCTGCACATCTGCTCGACGTCCCTTCTTGATAACGGGGATGACCTGTGCCCTTTTCCAATCCTTTGGAACGCTACGCTCTTCTAGAGACCTACGGTACACCGCTGCAAGAAGTGGGGCAAGTTCCTTCACGTACTCTGTGTAAAATTGAACTGGTATCCCATCAGGTCCAGAGGCCTTTCCTCTTTTGAGCGATTTTAATTGTTTCTCTATCCCTCTGTCGTCTATTTCGATATCTACCATTTTGTCATCTGTGCGACAATCTAGAGAAGGAACTACAGTGCAATCTTCCTCTGTGAAACAACTTGGGAAAAAGACATTTAGTATTTCGGCCTTTAGTCTGTCATCCTCTGTTTCAGTACCATTTTGGTCCAGAGTGTCTGGACATTTTGTTTTGATCCACCTACCGCTTTGACATAAGACCAAAATTTCTTAGGATTTTCTGCCAAGTTAGTACATAGAACTTTACTTTCGAATTCATTGAACGCCTCTCGCATAGCCCTCCTCACACTACATTTCGCTTCGCGTAATTTTTGTTTGTCTGCAAGGCTTTGGCTATGTTTGTTTGCTGTGAGGTTCCCTTTGCTTCCGCAGCAGTTTTCTAACTCGGTTGTTGTACCACGGTGGCTCTTTTCCATCTCTTACGATCTTGCTTGACACATACTCATCTAACGCATTATGTACGACGGTTTTGAACTTTGTCCACTGATCCTCAACACTATCTGTACTTGAGACAAAACTTTTGTGTTGAGCCAACAGGTACTCTGAAATCTGCTTCTTGTCACTTTTTCTAAACAGAAAAATCTTCCTACCCTTTTTAATATTCCTATTTATGGCTGAAATCATCGATGCCGTAACCGCTTTATGATCGCTGATTCCCTGTTCTGCGTTAACTTTTTCAAATAGTTCGGGTCTGTTTGTCACCAGAAGGTCTAATATGTTATCGCCACGAGTCGCTTCTCTGTTTAACTGCTCAAGGTAGTTTTCAGATAAAGCACTTAAAAAAATTTCACTGGATTCTTCGTCCCTGCCACCCGTTATGAACGTCTGAGTCTCCCAGTCTATATCCGGCAAATTAAAATCTCCGCCCAGAACTATAACATGGTGGGGAAATCTTCTCGAAATATTTTCCAAATTATCCTTCAGGTGCTCAGCAACAACAGCTGCTGAGCCAGGGGGCCTATAGAGACATCCAATTACCACGTCTGAGCCTGCTTTAACCGTGACCTTCACCCAAATCATTTCACATTTCGGATCTCCGTCAATTTCCTTCGATACTATTGCACTTCTTATCGCTATAAACACGCCTCCCCCTTCACTGTCCAGCCTGTCTCTGCGGTATACATTCCAATCTGAGTTTAGGATTTCATTATTATTTACGTCTGGTTTCAGCCAACTTTCTGCCCCTAGTACTATATGAGCGTTGTGACCGTTTATTAATGAGAGCAGTTCTGGGACCTTTCTGTAGACGCTCCTGCAGTTTACTATTAGCACATTAATATTGTTATTCCCTGTTGCATTTTGCCTACTCCTACCTTGCTGCGTCTCAGGAGGCGTCTTGTCACGCCTAGGGAGGAGATCGATTCTGGGAACGATACTACAAATAGTTAGCTCTGATTTCACCCCGCGAGCGAGGCTTTCCGCCTTCACCAATTCCGCCAACCGCCTGTACGAACTGAGTTTGACCTCTGAACCCAGACGGCAGGAGTCATTGGTGCCGACATGAGCAACAATTTGCAGTCGGGTGCACCCAGTGCTCTCTACCGCCGCCGCCGGAGGAACAAATGGCAGGTTGTCTGAACCTTTCCAGGAATCACAGAAGTAAGGGCGGGGGGGGGGGGGGGAGGGATGTGGGTCAGTGGGAATCACAGACTTATGACAGTTGAAGCTATAGAGAGTAGGGGATCGTTGAAGTCGGATTATATAACATTGGCGAGATGCCCTAACCACTGCAACTTCAAATTACCGAGGTCATCAAAACAAATAATTTTTTGAATCCATCGATTATTTTTGTAATGCTGACCATCTTGATTTAGGTTTTCCGTGGTTTCCCTTAACCGCTTCAGGCAAATGCCGGGATGGTTCCTTTGAAAGGGGACGGCCGATTTCTTTCGCCATTCTTCCCCAGTCCGAACCCTGGCAAGGCATCTGTAGTCCGTACACGAACAGATCAGCGTACGATATACAATAATACATACACTATATAATCATAAGTATTTGGACACATACTAGCTGACATTAGTAAGGTGTGAGTACACCCTTCACTTGACGCCGGCTTCAGATCTGCTGAAAACACTTTACATCAATTATATAGAGGAATTGCAGCCCATTCTTTCTCAAGAGTTGAAATTGGAGCGAAGTCGGCGTTGTAACTCATACCGTGCGAGGTGGCGCAGTGGCTAGCACATTGGACTCGCATTCGGGAGGACGACGGTTAAATCCCGTGTCCGGCCTTCCTGATTTAGGTTTTTCGTGATATCCCTCAATCGCTTCAGGCAAATGCCGGGATGGTTCCTTCGAAAGGGCACGACAGACTTCCTTCCCCATCCATTCCTAATCCGCAGAGACCGATGAGCTCACACTCTGGTCTCCTCCCCAAAAAAAACCAACCAATCCATCCTAACTCATACCAGACGTCTTCCATTGGCTTCACGTCGGGACCCTGCGGAGGGTTGTCCACTTTGGGAATGGTATTGTCCACGGCCCATTGCGTGACAGATTCTCCTTTGTGACAGAGTACTTTGTTACGTTAATAGAATCGTCGTTTGCCACTGTTCCGCTACTGTAAGCAGTACAAAATGCTTAAAATTTGTTCGCATCCCTCCGCAGTTAGCGTTTACTAAACGCAATAACGGGAAAACACCCTAATCCAGGAAAACACCCATATACCGAAACACCAGTTCGTCTGTACATTACGACTGGTAACATTCCACAGGAATCTGCCAAACCTACACTTCTCCGTAGGACGTCTGAATGTTATAGCTCTATTCATCTAAATCTCTTGTTTCTTGTCGTCCACTGTCCAGTGGAGTCGCTCTTTTATCCACCTGGTACTGACTATAGAAAATGTGTGGCCTATGAGCAGCTACTACGTAACTGTTCCCCATCCTTTTTAACTCCCTACCACACTGTCATTGTACTCTATGGATTACTGGTAGCACTTTTCGGCTCAACAGTGATTGATTTTGCTGATTTCATTTGATTTTTTACAACCACCCTCCGCAATGCTCTACGGTCCCTGTCCCTTAGTAGATGAAGTCCGCCTACTCTTGGTTTAGCTAAGATTGTTCCTTCGCTTTTCCACTTCACAATCACATCACCAATAGTCAGACAGGGCAGTTTCAGAAGGGTTCAAATGTTCTCGTTGGATCTGATACTGCCATGACATCCTACGACTAATCCACTTGACCGACCCATTCTGCTGTTGCTGCTGACAACACAGTATTCCCCAACTCCTTTGATACTGGTGAGTCCACTTCACGTGGTATCTACTGGTCTGTTCCACATTAGAAATGTGTGGGTGCTCTCTATTAGATAGCGTAGTCTTTGGTCGGCATCCAGTTAATCTCTCGTAATAGAATATATAAGATTAATTGACATTCAGTTTCTTCAGTTTAATCTACAGTTCATAACCAATAAATTATGGTCAGAGTTCTCATCTGCCCCTGGGAGTGTCTTGCAGTTTAACACCTGATTCCTGGATCTCGTGTCTTACTATTATATAATCAAGCTGGAAGAATGTGTAGCTCTGAGAGATGAAATAGTGAAGGCAGCAGAGGATCAAGCAGATTGAAAGACGAAAGTTAGTAGAAATCCTTGGGTAACACAAGATATACAGAATTTAATCGATGAAAGGAGAAAATATAAAAATGCAGTAAATGAAGCAGGCCTTGTTACTAACAAGGCGGGGGTCTGACAGGTGGGTCAACCGTTTTGATCAAAGTTTATAAGGACGTTCGATATGGGAAATAAAGAGACAAGTGTTTCTGTTGTTTACGAGATACTCTCTAGTTTTTTTAAACAAGTCTAGGTCAAAGTGATGACGGGAAATCCTATTTTCAATACTATACGCCGATAGATCGTCTAAAAACAAACATTTTTATTAATATAATGTGCGGTCGAGCTATTAACGTTTCTGTGTTTTCATGCTGTAGCCTGGTCATCAGTCATTTTACCCGCCTAGCAGAGGGAATACTTCTTTTAGCCTTTTTTTTAGTGAAACATTGGGAGATGTAATTAACAGTCAAAAAAGCATACGGAATGTCTTGACAGTTATTTTAATCACAATATACACTACTGACCATTAAAATTGCTACACCACGAAGATGACGTGCCACAGACGCGAAATTTAACCGATAGGAAGAAGACGGTGTGATATGCAAATGATTAGTTTTTCAGAGCATTCACACAAGGTTGGCGCCGGCGGCGACACCTACAACGTGCTGACATGAGGAAAGTTTCCAACCGATTTCTCATACACGAACAGCAGTTGACCGACGTTGCCTGGTGAAACGTTGATGTGATGCCTCGTGTAAGGAGAAGAAATGCGTACCATCACGTTTCCGACTTTGATAAAGGTCGGATTGTAGCCTATCGCGATTGCGGTTTATCGTACCACGACATTGCTGCTCGCGTTGGTCGAGATCCAATGTCTGTTAGCATAATATGGAATCGATGGGTTCACTAAGGTAATACTGAACGCCGTGCTGGATCCCAATGGCCTCGTATAACTAGCAGTCGAGATGACAGGCATCTTATCTGATTGGCTGTAACGGATCGTGCAGCCACGTCTCGATCCCTGAGTCAACAGATGGGAACGTTTGCAAGACAACAACCATCTGCACGAACAGTTCGACGACGTTTGCAGCAGCATGGACTATCAGCTCGGAGACCATGGCTGCGGCTTCCCTTGACGCTGCATCACAGACAGGAGCGCCTGGTGATGTGCTCAACGACGAACCTGGGTGCACGAATGGCAAAACGTCATTTTTTCGGATGAATCCAGGTTCTGTTTACAGCATCATGATGGTCGCATCCGTGTTTGGCGACACCGCGGTGAACGCACTTTGGAAGCGTGTATTCGTCATCGCTATACTGGCGTTTCACCCGGCGTGATGGTATGGGGTGCCATTGGTTACACGTCTCGGTCACCTCTTGTTCGCATTGACGGCACTTTGAACAGTGGACGTTACTTTTCAGATGTGTTACGACCCGTGGCTCTACCTTTCATTCGATCCTTGCGAAACCCTACATTTCAGCGGGATAATGCACGACCGCATGTTGCAGGTCCTGTACGGGCCTCTCTGGATACAGAAAATGTTCGACTGCTGCCCTGGCCGGCACATTCTCCAGATCTCTCACCAATTGAAAACATCTGGTCAATGGTCGCCGAGCAACTGGCTGGTCACAATACGCCAGTCACTACTCTTAATGAACTGTGGTATCGTGTTGAAGCTGTGCCGGCCGCGGTGGTCTCGCGGTTAAGGCGCTCAGTCCGGAACCGCGCGACTGCTACGGTCGCAGGTTCGAATCCTGCCTCGGGTATGGATGTATGTGATGTCCTTAGGTTAGTTAGGTTTAAGTAGTTCTAAGTTCTAGGGGACTGATGACCACAGAAGTTGAGTCCCATAGTGCTCAGAGCCATTTGAACCATTTTTGTTGAAGCTGCATGGGCAGCTGTACCTGTACACGCCATCCACGCTCTGATTGTTGTATCAAGGCCGTTATTACGGCCAGAGATGGTTGTTGTGGGAACTGATTTGTCAGGATCTATGCAGCCAAATTGCGTGAAAATGTAATCACATGCCAGTTCTAGTATAACATATTTGTCCGATGAATACCCGTTTATCATCTCCATTTCTTCTTGGTGTAGCAATTTTAATGGCCAGAAGTGTATATTATAACAATACACGTAACGTATATTACTGCGTAATCCTTACTCATGGTCTATTCGTGAACGTTCTCGCAATCACTGTGGTGAAACGCACCGTAGAAACAGGCATAATATGAATATTTCTCGCATCATACGAAACACACGAACGAAATATTGCCGGTATACTCTTCGTGGAAAACATATCTCATTCACGTTCCTAAGAACAGGGCTGACAGATATCAATTTTCATGCGTACCAAGCGTATAAAAGACTATTGAGAAAGACAGGCGCGAACAACTGGTTATGGACCAACGCATGAAATTTGATAGCATCCGCCATATGTTGTACTTTTCTGCTTTGCTGTGATATCGCATGATTTTGAAGTCGTGAGATGAAATTCTTTATATGTGGGAAAAAGTAAACGCCACACGGGTGTCAGAGTTACATTTCGGTGGTATGAAAGTAACTGTCAATACGTTATGTGTACTTGTTTGATTATCTATTATGTCTTCCGATGTTTGATTTCAAAGAAAGTCAAAAATATTATCGCATATAAAAAAATATCTAATAATATAATGCTAGTACCAAGAATCGAACACGGACTGTGGTTTGTTAGTTAAGCGTCTTGCCAGCTCGACCGCCGACATAGCTCTGGTAGACGGGTACCCAATTTAGAGCATGAAAACACACAAACATTAATAACTCGAACTTTGGGCCCTATATTACAGGTATTTATAAAAATATTGGTTTTTGGAGGATCTATCGATGGATAGTGTTGAAAATACGATTTTGCGTCATCTCCTCTAACCTAGGTTTTTTCTATTTCCCAAAAATTAGACAGTTTTTCTTAATTTTCAATATACAACGTCCTAGAAAAAGTTGATGAAAATCGTTGATCTCCGCGTCAGACCTTCACATTGTAAATGAAAGCTGGATATCTGAAAATAATGCTTTGGGAACATCGACCTTCTCTAAAACCTTATGCATATATGATGTACCCGCTACCTGTGGCATCCCACTCTTGTAAATAGCTATATTGCATACTGTTTTCGGCTCTGGGGTATCAGTATGAGTTGAATCATAGTGCGTGGAGTATTTTTCTCACTTCAAGAAGCAGACTGATCGTATTATACGATGTGTTGAACGTTCCAGGAGCCATATTCGTATCCCGCACCAGTGCCGTGTGCAGGCCCTTTTCTCAGAATACTTAACTGACAATATGGCGTAGATAATTCTCCTGTTGAATATCTTTCACATCATTTCCACTTAATCTAGGACGGTGGACGTAAAAGTGCAGTCAGAATGTGTGGAAAATGTGTGAATAATGTATCAGGCATAGTGGACGCTCTTCATATACGACTTTTTTTAGCTGCGGGTGAGAGGGGTGGGGGATCAATGTCGGTGTAGGTCGTACTTTCGTACTTGCTCAGTCTATAGAGCAATTGTCCGTGAAAGGCAAAGTTTCAAATACTGCTAATCTTCCAAGAAGTTCCATATAATCCAGCTTGAGGTCATTGTAGTAGCTTTGGTGAGACTATCGCAAACTGTTTTCCAGCTGGCGTTTTTCTTTCGTTTGAACATACGCTTCATTGCCGTTTGTAGGAGACTGAACTGCGTGTCTAGTATAAGTCATCAATGCTTGCTGTCTTTCTTCGATGGCAGTGTTATACTCTTCCCCCTCCACCAAAGTGGTAAACGCGTGCTACTCACAGGGAACGTGATACAGAGTGAGATTACTGTGTCGCCGGCATGTTACATCATTTGAAATAATTGGAATAGTCTTTGTAAACATTGTCACGATCGGCGTGATTGTTCAGTTCCTTCACTGTATTCTTTTTACATAGTTCTCAGTTCGCGTTTCGGGTGTTCCACTTATAAACTGGAGCGTGCTTTTTATTTACACGCGAGCTGTTCAGTATCATTATAAAAACTGGTAGGTGGTCCGAATGAGGTGGTTACGTGGCTCCTGCAGCACCTCCCTCCCACGATGCGAGTACCGTAATGTGAAGCGAGGAGAAGCACTGGCACGTTTTCATGGCCTGAAACGTGCAGGTGTGCCATCGATCAAGACTGTAAAATTGACCTCTTCAGTTACCTTCACGATTGTTGTTCCTATTCTGTCAGTACGTTGTAATAGAACATTGCAGAATATAATCGACAGCTTCCCAAACCCAGAGATATTATGATTGAATATGTACGTCTGACAGGCATACATTACTAGACTGGCTATACCGTAGACAGTATCATTGGTGTCACTGAAGACAGGACTGTAGCAGTATGGCTGGGAATGCGAAGGACGTGTAAACATCTGTTTATTTACTGATAAAACACTCGTAAAAAATGGGAATAAACTGATACAACTAAGTTACCTTTAGCACAACTAGAAACATCTTACGTGTTTTTTGCTTTTGTACTGCATGTAAGCCTAAATTATTACACTGCAGTTTGTCTTATCCGAAATATCGACAGTATTTAAATAGTTTATGTATCTTGGAGAGGGTTTAATAACCTAATACTAACAGACGTAGCTTAATGGTGTGTTTTAAGCAAGATTTGATCAACTTTGACTCTTCTTCGAATAGTTTTCTCGTTATGAAAGTGCCCTATAAGCAGAACGTGCTATTTGTCGTTGATAACAAGTTCCTTTATTCGCTTGAGTGTTCTTACTGTAACTATAGTCTGCTTTAAAGTTGTATATATGTAACTTTGTGCACTCCTCATAACACGATTCTACACTGAATGTGTTAAACTCGACTAGTACGCAAATATTTGCTCAACTGCAGAAATTCCTTAAACCATCTCGTAAAGCTCACTGCGCCATTTCGTTTCAGAAAATTGTGTTAGTACCACACACAAACTTTCTGACGCCGCCGTCTTACCTCACCAAACGTTAGGCTTTAGTAAAAGCTACGCCTTTGCCAATCTAGTAATGTATGCCTGTTGTATGTGACTATAAAAGTACTCTATGTTCACTTTTCAGTTATATAATGCTGGCACTGCAGAAACTACTACTTTCTTCTCCTGGCACTCCCCGTGACTTCACCTCAGGTAGAAGATGGTCTCACTTTTTTTGTATATGTTACGATAGTAACAGTCTTACTGAGATGTTTACTGCAATTACTTATTAGTTTTAAACATTGCTTATCCTAACCTGTCTTTTAAATGTTTTTTCAGCAATTTCTCGGAGAGGTTGAATCAGTTCGCTCGTCTTAATACGGTGATGAAATGATTGGTCGCCATTGTAGCACCCTCACATGCATGACGCATGATCAATGCAAGAACAAGATCCTGCCTTCATTTTAAATTTACATTACGAAATCCGATGTCATTTTGGTAGATTACTTTTGTTGTTCTTATTACAAAGCCAAGACAGGCGTTATTTCTTCGAAATTTGTACCTCGCGGTGTCCGCTATCATCTTATTAATGACAGATCCACAAATACTTCCTCTATTTACTTTCGTAATTGTTTATGATTGTTCAAGTGTGTAAGGAAGTCTAGGAGCTAGTCCCTTCCATGGGGCCACATCACGAACGTGTCATCAACACAACGTAGAAAACAAGTAGGTTTCCCTTTGGATGACACGTTCGTGATATGGCCCCATGGAAGGGACAAGCTCATAGACTTCCTTACACACCTGAACTCCATACATCCGAACATCAAATTCACTATGGAGACCGAAGCAGAAGGAAGTTTACCATTCCTGGACGTCATGGTCAAAAGAAGAGCGGATGGCACCCTGGGCCATGGGATATATAGGAAGAAAACGCATACCGACCTGTATTTGCATGCAAATAGGTGCCGCCACCCTTCGCAGAGGAATGGGGTACTAAAAACACTGGTGCATAGGGCGCGCACCATCTCGGACGCAGAGAATCTGCCCCATGAACTGGAACACCTCAAAACTGTATTTCGTTAAAAGAGGTACTCGGAATGGCAGATCAGACGCGCTCTCCGCCCCACCTCTACAGTACAGCGTGTGGATATGGACGAAGTCACGGAGGAAGAGATAGCCACCGCCTATATGCCGTATACTGGCGCACTATCGGGGCAAGTAGGACGAATATTGAGGAAACACCGGGTGGTAACTGTCTTTTGCCCGCCCAATAAAACACGAGCACCTTGATTTTTCAATCCCTGCAACCTTTCGAATGGGCGAGAGCCAAACGCCACCTTGGCTCCAGGCTCAGGTTCGCGCTCACCTTGACCTCAGCTCGGTCCCAAAGGAGGTTACCCCAGCTTCGGTATACCGCTCCCAGTTTGTCGAACTTCGTTCGAAGTTCATTAATATGATCTTCATTTATACAGATGGCTCTAAGACCAATGACGGTGTCGGGTGTTCTTTTATTGTCGGGGCACACAGCTTCAAATACCGGCTCCATGGCCATTCTTAGGTCTTCACAGCTGAGCTATTTGCCCTCTACCAGGCTGTTCTTTACATCCGCCGCCACCGACATTCTGCTTATGTCATCTTCTCTGATTCCCTGAGCGCCATCCAGAGCCTCAGTGATCCGTATCCGGTTCACCCTTTCGTGCACCGGATCCAACGCTCTCTTCAGCAGATGGCGGACGACGGTTCTCCGGTTACCTTTATGTGGGTTTCTGGCCATGACGGTATCCCTGGGAACAAAACTGCAGATGCCGCAGCCAAGGCTGCGGTCCTTCAGCCTCGGATAGCTTCTTGTTGTGTGCCTTCATCTGATTTTAGCAGTGTCATTTGTCAGCGCATTTTATCGCTGTGGCATGCCGACTGGGCTACACTTACTGACAACAAGCTTCGGGCCTTGAAACCTCTCCCCATGGCTTGGACAACCTCTTCACGCCCTTCTCGGTGGGAGGAGGTTGTTTTGGCCCAGTTACTAATTGGACACTGACGGTTCAGCCATCGCAATCTGCTGACGGCTGCGCCGGCGCCGTTCTGCCCATGTCGGAAATTGCTGACGGTAAGCCACATTTTAACGTCCTGTCCGAATTTTAATACACTGCGCGTTGATCTTGGCCTGCCATGTACTCTGGATGCCATTTTAGCGGATGACCTCGGAGCAGCTGCTCGCATTCTTCGTTTTATCCACTTGACAAACCTGTCTAAGGGCATTTGATTATGCTGTTTTCTTTTAATCCCTTTCCTGTTAATGTGCCTTTTATAGTGTTGTCCCTTTTAGTTGCTGTTTTAATCTTGTGCCTTGCAGTGCATTCATAACTTAGTCTGGGCGCTAATGACCACTGTAGTTGTGCGCCCTAAAACCACAAAAAAAAAAGACAGTGCGCACCATCGAAGATCGTTGCCGAGAACATCAGAGGCACACTCGACTTATGTACCCCAACAAGTCGGCAGTCGCAGAGCACTGTTTGTCCGAGAATCACGAAAGGACTACCAACATACCAGGGTCTTGGCACAGACATAAATACTGGGACAGCGTCGTTAGAGAGGCTATCGAAATTCGTACCAGGGACGGACTCATCATCAGAGATTGCGGCTATTGCCTCAGCAAGACATGGGAACCAGCACTGAGTCTATTTAAAAAGAGGCTCAGCAAAGAAAACGAACAAGTGACCAGGGCGGACGAGGCAGCCACAGCGACGCCGCCACAGACGCCGACACCAGCCTCTCAGCGACCGCAGACGCGCAGCCGCGGCCGCGGACTGCGGAGTGAACGCCTCGCGGGGGAAGGGGATTTAGGACGGCCGCCCGCCCTCAGCAGCTCAGTTCGTCAGCGCACCTGACGATGGCGACATGTCTGATCGCCGAAATATTCTGCCCGTCCGACACTATGGACCGTCAGTACACCCGTGGACTGTTCGAGCAAGAAATGCGTCGGGAGAAGTTGAAGAATCACATATCTACATACATAATTATGTTGTTCGAAACCCGCAGATCCGAAGCCCTAGTCGCACCTGTACAATCTCACTATTTATTTGCAAAACCTTTCACCATGGCACTGAAACATAATACACTGCAGTCACGTTTATGTCAGTATTGCGGTACGCATACAGAGCTATAAAAATAAGTACTTCATGAGTTTCAGAGGGCGACGGCCTGAAAACTAGAAGGCATACAGAAAAACACATATTGCATATGAGTGGATACACCATGTCTCCATATTTAGATTAGTAATAGCAGCCTTCGCATAGCTATTGAGTACTAAGGGACAGGTACGTCAGAAAGTGGTGTGTAATGGAGCCACATGCGCTTTTCGTGCCCTTGAAACTGCTAAAGGCTAAATGTAAGTTAACTGTGAAGGTACAATGATTTAGAAGCAAATATCAGGCACAAGGTCCAACGGCCAAACCCACACATGGGCGGTGTGTCACATTCACTGAGACTGGTTGTTTATACTGGGAATAAAACGTTCAAGTAAGTCCGTCAGCAGAGAAGGTCCAGCGTATGCTTGGGTAACCATTCAACAGGAAAAAAAAATGAACATTACGAATGGAAACTTGGAGAATCCTGTGAAATTTATCCCATATGATTGGCGTTATGAACACTGGAGAGCCCTGCTCTGAGAATACCACAATGAGGAAACAAACATATTACTTCGTCCAAATAAGATCTCCGGGTCTGCCAAGCTGTCGAAATGCAGGAGAGAGGTATGCTCTGTATGCTGCTGCATGCCGCATCGAAACAACGGCAGAGGATTCCCGACACAGAGGCCAGTCGGTACTGTGACCCTCATCAAGGCAAGCATATGAACCCGCTAACACATCTCTATAGCCTCTACATTTACAGTCAGTTTATGAATGCTACAAGGTGGACGGACTATGGAATTTGGGCTATGGAATTTGGACCGTCTCCCGAGGTGTTCGAAGAGGAACATAGATCTGTGGCCTTCCTTCCTTATGCTGGAGGCTTATCGTTTAAGATTGGACGAATTTTAAGGAATTTTAACATTAAGAGTGTGTTCCTTCCGCCTTCTAGGATTAGGGCTCTGCTCGGCTCTGTGAAGGATGATTTGGGACTTAGGAAACCCGGGGTGTACAAAATCCCGTCTCAATGTGGGAAAGCTTACGTTGGCCGTTCTATTCGCACAGTGAATGACAGGTGTGTGGAACATCGCCGTCACACAAGGCTACACCAGCCGGAAAAATCGGCCGTAGCGGAACACTGCCTAAATGAGGGACACAAAATGAAATTTGAGGAAACGGTTGTGATTGCCAACATTTCCGGTTTTTGGAATAGTGTCTATAAAGAGGCGATTGAAATTAGGTTGGCTGATAATTTAATCAACAGAGACAATGGGTTTCCTCTTAGCAAAACGTGAAATCCTGTATTATCTCGCATCAAATCTGAACGTTCTTCGGTGCGGCCTTGATTTCGATATATCGTTGCCAGCAGTGTTTCACTAAGGGCGGCGCCACCTCCCCGTTTTGGAAGCCAGAAACCGTGATGGGCGGCGCATGTGCCGCGTACTGAATGGTGACCTATATAAGACGTCGAATTGCAATCTTGCGTCAGTTCTCAGCGGGACTCATCAGCAGAAGCAGCATTTCCTGAAGATGGCGAACAGTTGGATCGCCGAAATATCGAGTCAAGTTGATTTTAGGATCCGGCAGCAAACCCGAAGAGACTTTCAATAGTACTTCAATAGTACTGTGTTTGGAAGAAGGTACATAGTGTATCTCCTCCCTTCCTGTTACCTACTCCTGTGGTATGCGAGAAGAGTGATTGTCGTTATCGCTTTGTATCCGAATTCCTCAATTATTAGCGTCGTGATCATTATTCGATTTACAAATTTCCTGATTCGAACTGTGGCCTTCGGAAATTTTCTGAGTAAGTCTTCTCGCGTTGCACAACTCTCTCTTGTAACGTCTCCCACAGCATTTATTTGATAATTCGTTAACACTCTCTCACTGACTGTATAAATCCTAGCCTTCTTAGCATCTTATCTCTGTTTCCCGTTATTTGAACTTGGTAAGACAGTAATAAAAATTGGGCGAAAAGGATATTTGTAAGCTACCTCTTTCGTTCGTGGATTAGAATTCTCCCAAAAAGTGTGAGTCTGACATTCACCTTCTCCATAACTAGATTTATGTGATCATTCAACCATAAATCACTTCACAGCGATACTCCTAGATACTTGAAAGCTATGACATTTGCAGCGATCGACCTTCGATCGGGAATACGAACGATATCGATTATTCACATTTTTTAAAAATATTTATGGTCAGTTGCAACGGACACTGGCTTTCTACAAGGCTCTCCGAATCCTATAGCAAGTTTATATAAAAGGGACGGACTTTCTCTATAAACCTCATTTTTAAAGCTCTTAACAGCACCACGAGCCAACGACCTTGCTGCAGTGGATACACTGGTTCCCGTCAGATCACCGAAGATAAGCGCTTCCAGGTGTGGCCGGCACTTGGATGGGTGACCGTCCAGGCCACCATGCGTTGTTGCCATTATTCGGGATGCCCTCAGCCTCGTGATGATAATTAAGGAGCTACTCGACCGAATAGCAGCAGCTCTGGTCACAGAAAACCATCATAACGACCGGGAGAGAAGTGTGCCTACCACACGCTCCTCCTACCCGCTTCCTCAGCTGAGGATGACACGGCAGTCGGATGGTCCCGATGAGCCACTTGTGACCTGAAGACGGAGTGCCTTAGTAGCACTACATTGCAACTACTCAGCGTCTCCTCTCGGTGTCTAAGGGTCGACGTCTCATTTCCATACATTGCATGTCTGTTGTGTCTACACGTATATTACTAACAAATGTCATTTTTTAATTTGATTATGATCATTTATGTATTGGATTTTGTATGTATGGATCTTACAAGTTTTATCACAGTCTTACGAAGCAGAATCTCAACATATTGTGCACAAAGGGTTTAGTAGAGGGGTGAAGTCAGCGGAGGCAATTCGAAACACTTATGCCAAATTTATTGAACTGCGACATCTGGATTGAACGGATAAGATTCAGTAGACAGCTGGAGGGATACAGCAAGCTCCAGTTCAAAGCAGTAAACAGATTTATTTGAATGTCATCAGTTCTCTCGGTGATCTGGAAGTCAGTGGCCGGTGTAGGGTACATGGCGAGAAAACTCGCGAGCATAAATTTTTCTTTTCTCGGTGCACAGACGAGCTCTTTCGGGCAAATGTTTCTGGAAGGATTTGCTATTACTAGTCGGTATGGAAAGGAAGCAAATTATCTTTGAGGCTACAGCATAAAACAAATGCAGATTTCTACAGTTATATGGTTACTCTGCAAAACACACTTACGTGCCTGGCAGAGAGTTAAAGGAAGGAGAGGACTCGAACTCGGAACTTTCTGTCTAAAGTGCGCGACTTTTACCACAAGATCACGAGAAGGTTTTCTTGAGTCAGTAGTCTTCTGACAGGTTTAATGCAATCCGCCACGGATTTCTCTCATGTGCCAACCTCTTCATCTCAGTAGAGCTTGCCAATTATGTCTTTAATTGTTTGTTCTATGTATTCCAATTTCTGTCTTCCTCTGCAGTTTTTCACTGTACAGATCCCTCTAGTACCATGGAAATTATCCCCCAATACCGAACGGGGTAGCGCAGTGGTTAGCACATAGGACTTCCATTCGGGAGGACGACTGTGCAAACACGCATCCGACCAGCCTGATTTAGGTTTTCCGTTACTTCCTTAAATCGAAAATATGGGGATGGTTCCCTCGAAAGGGTACGGCCGCTTTCCTTCTCGATCCCCCGTAATTCGAGCTCGTTCTTCGTCTCTAATGGTTGGTTGGTTGGTTGTTTCGGGGAAGGAGACCAGACAGCGAGGTCATCGGTCTCATCGGATTAGGGAAGGACGGGGAAGTAAGTCGGCCGTGCCCTTTGAAAGGAATCATCCCGGCATTTGCCTGGAGCGATTTAGGGAAATTACGGAAAACCTAAATCAGGATGGCCGGACGCGGGATTGAACCGTCGTCCTCCCGAATGCGAGTCCACTGTCTAACCACTGCGCCACCTCACTCGGTTGTCTCTAATGACCTCGATGTTGAAGGGAAGTTAAACACTAATTTCCTCCTCCTCCTCCTCCTCCTACTCATCCCCTGGTGTCTTAACAGATCTCTATCCATCGTGTCCGTTTTGTCTTTTCCGTATATTCCTTTACTCGCCGACTCTTCGGACAATCTCCTCATTCTCTACTTTATCAATCCACCTGATTTTCAACATTTTTCTGTAGCACATATCAAATGCTTCGATTCTCTTCTGTTCCGGTTTGTTTCATTTTCATACAAAGCTCTCTTCCAAACGTACATTCTCGGAAATGTCTTCCTAAAATTAAGGTCTATGTTTGGTATTAGTAGATTTCTTTTGTACAGGAATGCCTCTAGGCTTGTGCTCGTATCCTACGCATGTCCTCCTTGTTCCGCTATTATTTATTTTGCTGCCAAGGTAGCAGAATTCCTAAAATTTGTCTACTTGGTGATCCCAAATTCCGACGTCACGTTGCTCGTTATTCTCATTTCCGCTACTTCTTATTACTTTCGCCTTTCTTTGATTTACTCACAGTACATATTCTTTACAGATAAGGCTGTTAATTCTGTTCAACAAAGTCTGTGATTATTCTTCACTTCCACTGAGGATAACAGTGTCATCAGGGACTCTTGTTACTGATAGCCTTTCACCTTGAATTTCAATTCAACTCTTGTTCTTTTACTTCGGTCTTTGCTTCTTCTGTATACAAACTGAACACTAGGGGCGAAAGACTATGTCCCTGTCTTACATCCTTTTTAATGCGAACACTTCGTTCTTGGTCTTCCACTGTTATTGTTCCCTCTTAATTTTTGTACATATTCTACAGTATATTATCCGTCTTCTCTCCCTACAGCTCACTCATATATTTCTCAGAATGCGGAACATCTTGCACCAATTGGCATTGTCGACTAATCCTGTGAACGTGTCTTGAGTGATCTTAGTCTTGCTTCTGTTATCAACCACAACGTAGAACTGCCTCTCTCTTGCCTTAACCATTCCTAAAGCTAAACTGATCGTCATTTAACACATAGTTTTATTTCTGTTTTTTTATTATTTTCTGTTCTTCTGTCTATTGTTCTTGTTAGCGACATTGGTGCACGAGATGTTAAGCTGATTGTCCGATAGTTCTTGCACTTGTCAACTCTGGAAATTTCCAATGTTTTCCGGAAGTCAAACGGTATATCGCCAGCCTCATACATTCTACACACCGACTTGAGTAGTCGTTTTGTTGTCACTTCACCTATCGATTTTAGAAATTCTGAAGGAATGTTATCTATCCCTTCAGCCTTATTAGATCTTAAATCTTAGAAAGCTCTCTTAGATTTTGATTCTAGTGCTGGATTCCCTATCTCTTCTATACGGACTCCTGTTTATTCACCTACTCCGTCATTAGACAAGTTTTCCTCCTCGTAGACCCCCTCAATGTACTCTTTCCACCTATCCACTCTCTCATCTGCATTTAACAGTGGAATTCCCATTTTACTCTTAGTGTTACCGGCTTTGCTTTTAATTTCACCGACGTGGTTTTGATTTTTCTACATGCTGAGTCCTTTTAGAATCATTTCTTTCTCGATTTCTTCAAATTTTTCCTGCAGACATTTGACCCTGGCTTCCCGGCAGTTCCTGTTTATTTCTTTCCTAAGTCTTTCTATTCCTGAATTGCTCCGAACACTGTCTGTCTGCTTAGCTGGGTTATAGAGTGTTTACCTACAACGCAGCGGGCCCGGGCTCGATTCTCAACCGAATTGCAGATTTCCTCCGCTCGTGGACTGATTGTTGTGTTGCCCTCATTACCGTTTCATCATCACCAACGTGCAAGTCGGCAAGTCGTTAATGTGGTGTCACTTGGAATACGACTTGCAACCTGGCGGCCGAAATACCACAGTTGGGGCCTCCCGGCCATCAATGCCACTCTATCATTTCATCTGTCTGCACATTTTTAAGCTTCAGTATTTCATCGATCAATTGAATTATTTCTTCTGTTTTCATGGATTCTTCACTGTGCGCTATGTTTTTCTTTTCACCTTCTGTGATTCCCCTTTTTAGAGACGTCCAGTCCTCTTCATCTGAACAGCCCACTTATTCATTATCGCAGCATCTATAGCCCAATAGAACTTCACGAGTATCATTCCTTAGTACTTCGGTATCCTGCTTCATTGCTCACTGATTCTTCCTGTCTGGTCCCTTATACTACAGCCTACCCCTCAGCATTGCCAAATTGTGATCTGAGTCTATATCTGCCTTACGGTCAAATATCTGATTTCGGAATCTCTGCCTGACTGTGAAGTTACCTGAAATCTTCCTGCATCTCTCGGCCTTTTGCAAGTATACCTCCTCCACTTATGAATCGCTATTACCATCCGAAATTTGTTGTAGAACTCAATTAGGCTTTCCCCTTTCTCATTCATAGTGATAAGCCCACACCGACCCTTAACTGTTTCTTCTACTCGTCCCCCTACAACCGCACTGCAGTCCTCTATGAGTATTAGATTTTCATATTCCTTCATATACTGAGTTACCGGTTCGACTCTCTCTATCACTTCGTCTTCCGCTTGTAACGTCTGCATGTATACGTGAAGTATCGTTGTCAGTGTAGGTACAAGTGGCTGCTGTAGTGTTAGATAACACTTCCTTCAGAAACTTTCTAACATTACAACGCTGCCAGATTGTGTAGACGATTGGTGGGCAGTTTTATTGTAGCCTTAAATGAACGCTTCAGACGTAGTCTTTGCGGCGGCTTGGTTTTATCAAAGACTATGAACTGTCAGGAATTTCTTTCTTGGTTCCATTTCAGTATTTGAAGTCTTTTATTCAAGAAAACTATCTTCGCCCTGTGTCATATTCCATAAACAAACATTCCATTTAAAGCTAGACAATGTGCAGTTATACTGAAGACCACCAGAAATTAAAAAACTGTGGTACCAAACTGGGTATTGATAAAAACACACACAAACACATTACCATGCCTAATATGATGTATGTAATCTTTTGGCATTCAAAACAGCTTCCAGTAGTCTCGTAGTGATTAAATACATATTATGTATGGTTTGCAAGGGAGTTCTATACCATTCTTTCTACCAGATAGTGGCTTGTTCAGGCAGTGGGATGGAGGTGGATATCTTTCAAGCGCCATTCTCTCCAAAGTAGACAACAAAGGCTTGTTAATATTGAGATCGGGTGGCTGCTATGGCCAGAAAAGGTGCGACAATTCATCCTCGTGCTCACTAAAGCAGCCCTGGACGATGAGGGTTCTGTGAGCAGGGGCACTATCGTTTTAACGTAGTATCGCAATTAGGGGAATATAAATGTACCATGGAATGGACCTTATCAGCTAAAATCACATAATCGTTAGCGTAATGCGACCATGCAGAGTAACACGTGGCCCATAGAAGACCACGATATGGCTGCCCAAATTATCACCCGACAGTCGCTATGTTTCATTTTTATCAGCAAGCAGTTTGCATCGGAGATCTGGGACGGCGTACGGTAGAGGTAGACATAGCCAAAATTTGGAAACAGTGCGAAACAAGACTCATTTGTCCAACAGACTTCCTATCGTTGCTCCTTAGGCAAAATTTTAAGGATTCGACAGCACATTTTCTTGTTGCGGGCGTTCACATCACTCATAAGTGATCTTGGAATTCCAGCCTCGCCCGGATATTCCAGGATTATGGAGCTCCCTTCGTGCTTCTAGGTGCTAATCGGGTTCGCGACTGCAACATACAGCTCTGCAGTGATTGTTGAAGCCGTCTTGGTGTTATTCTTTGTCTCATTCCTCTCCAACGATCGTCCATCACAGTCACTGCCCGCCCCCGGTAGCTGAGTGGTCAGCGCGACAGATTGTCAATTTCAGGGGCCCGGGTTCGATTCCCGGCTTGGTTGGAGATTTTTCTCCGCTGTGTTGTCCTAATCATCATCATTTCATCCCCATCGACGAGCAAGTCGCCGAAGTGGCGCAAATCGAAAGACTTGCACCCGACGAACGGTCTACCCGACGGGAGGCCCTAGTCACACGACATTTATCACTATCACTGAAAGTAACAGTTCCGTTCTGACTTAGCGGAATATAGTATTTCCCCTTTTCCCAGTGTGAATGCAGTATAAATCTTCGATATGGTGCCTCTTGAAACACCGCACACTTCAGCCACCCATCGCCAAGTTCCATCAATTTTCCCACGTTCCTATTCACTCAGGTCCGACATAATGCTCTCACAAGAACACAGAACGCTGTTATGACGACGAGTGACAGTTGCACCGCATTCTAGACATTGCAAAGCTGCCGTCTGCGTTCAAATAAAACAGCGCAACCTGCAGGCTTAGCTAGGATCTGCATTTATAATCGAGCTTAGATTTCTAGTAAATTTTTCTATGTTTCTGTCCTACTTCAGTACCACATATATTGTCTTCAAAACCTCACTCATGACTAGACCAAATTGTGTTTCACTTGACAGCAGCCAAAGTATATCATGCTGATTCCTACATACAAATCTTCAAAAAATTATTCAAAAGGCTCTGAGCACTATCGGACTTAAAACCTGAGTTCATCAGTCCCCTATAACTTAGAGCTACCTAAACCTAACTAACCTAAGGACAGCACACACATCCATGCCCGAGGCAAGATTCGAACCTGCGACCGTTGCGGTAGAGCAGTTCCAGACTGAAGCGTCTAAAACCGTTCGGCCACTCCGGCCGGCATAGAAATCTTTCCATCACCGATAACTCATAAGCAAACACAATACTTAGTCATGACGACGCTGATGCATGCTAAGATCGAAAGTCAGGTATCATTTCCGAATTTCTCCCGGTAAGTAAACCGAGCACTTTTCATGCAAGCACGCTGTATTTTCAATCTCACTGTATTTTCTATACAAAAGGAAAACTGACTTCAGTGTGGAAGGCCGGTAGTTTTGTGTTACAGTTTTGCGGCCCTTGTTACAGATTGGTGCAACCTCTGCCTTCTATTATGTGGCACAAACCGCTGATCGAGTGACGTACGTTAAACTGATGCCACAAGAGGCACCACGATATCCAATATAGAATCTATCAGGCTGCTCCATCAATTCCTGTAGTGTTTCCTCTATCGGTCTGATCTGGTGGAGTTTTTATTTTTATTTTTTTCAATTCCGTGCTCATTTGCTAAATGTATATGTACTCAACACATCCCCAATCTTGCCATAGAAATGGCGTCGTGTGACTGTGCAAAAGGACACACTATAACAATACGTGTCGTACTAGTGAATGACAAGTACCGGCAGCAACGATTCCCAGAAGTGACTCAGAGAGCTTTTCGTGTTCTTTGTGGAGCGCAGTAAGATCCAGGTAACGAGTCGCCCGACAGAGATGAATTTCAGATGTCGTCATTGTGGATTCTGACAGCGCCGTGGACCGCTCGGACGGCTGACGGGATATTCCGGCGTGGGACGCGGCAGGTGCGTCCTCCCCGGCAAAAACAGGCGCCGGGCGACGACCCGGATCCCTGGGACATCGCCCCCCACGTCAGTCATCCGCTAGTGCTGCAGCGCTGCACCCACGTTTTGCTTGCCACGTGGCGCTGGTTGTTTGCTACAGCACTCGCAAGGCCACCGCTGACGCCACACGTGGCTCCCAAGATGAAACCCAAGTGGTGGCGTTGTTGTTGAGGCCGTGGAGTTGCAGTTTGTGCGTTCTGGAATCAGCTGCCCAGACTTCCCCTTCATACCTTGCAGTTACACACACTCCGTTATTTCCCTAAATGTTGTGCGGAGAGTACTGGAATGACTCAATGTTAGACAGCAAGGCTAATCCCGTTCCCTGCTCGTGCCGATTCGATTTTGAGCTACGTCTTTTATGGTCAAGACGTCAACATGAGAAATAAGTTCATGTTCGTTCTTCTTCTTTAAAAAAGAAAAAAAGAAACCTGAAGCAGCCATTACATCATTACATATCCTACATACGCATGGTGTAAGACGTATGCGTTGCCGGCGATGGGCGAGGCATGGCAGAGTCTCTGACCAGAGAGTAGTATGTAGTTAGTTGTTGCTTGTCGCTAGTCGGCATTAGTCTTCAGTCCGTGTTAGTCTTCAGTAGTATGCAGTAGTCTTGAGTAGTCTGCAGTAGTCGGCAGTAGTCGGCGCGTTTCTGCAGTCTGCTCTGGTCGGGACTCTGGAGGATGAGTATTATTGTAGAAGGTAAAGAAGCAGCCTTGCGCATATCTAGTAATGTATATTAACTGTCATTAATTTCTTTTTAAAGAAATGCCCCAATAATAATTTTTATAATATAAAGTAATTTTTTAAAGAAAAGCATTCATTTCAATTTAAAGAATATTTCCAATGCATGATCATTCCTTCCAAGAATCAGAAAAAAAATATACGCCAGCATTGCACGAAGCTGTGCCAAAAAATTTCTACATAAGAGCAGACATATATTCGCAGTTTTTTATTGAGGTAAGAATTTTTTCCTTTTTTTATTCAGAATACAGGGCCGAGGCGCAGCGCTGCTGTCGTCATAAAATTTACCAGGTTACTGAATTTTTTTTATTATTTCCGGATTTAGGAATTGAATTTTGTGGTTACATTAAATGTGAATGCATTTCAGCATAGAGACAATAAATGGGAGCCAATTTTGTTCAGAGGTTACATTAAAATTAATTTTGTTCAGAGGTTGCAATACTTTAAAAATTTATTTAATTATTATTTTTGTGCGGAGGTTACACTTGGTTCTTGGTTTCTCTTATAAAATATTATTTTGTGGGAGTTTACACATGGTTCATGGTTCATATTTAAATATTAATATTTCCGTGGGAAGTTACACTTGGTTCATTTAAATTATTTTGTGGGGAGTTTACACTTGGTTCATATTCAAATTTAAACTATTCTGTGATGAGGTTACAATGGAGACCTACTGAATTGAAGTGTAGGAGTACGCAGCGAAACACTTGTCCCGTGCTTTGAGGTGCAAAACTAAGTTCTTCAGTGCCTTTGTCTTTGTGAAGTCCGCGAAACGCCAAGATGCTCGTATCAATATCCTGGTTAACTTCCCCACTATAGAAACAACCAGAGTTTCTGTCAACACTTTTGTGTGAGACTCATAATACAGTATATTGGACGCCAACGACACACATTAAATCCTTAGTTTGTCCAACATCCGGCCGGCGTGGCCGAGCGGTTCTAGGCGCTTCAGTCCGGAACCGCGCGACAGCTACGGTCGCAGGTTCGAATCCTGCCTCGGTCATGGGTATGTGCGATGTCCTTAGGATAGGTTTCAGTAGTTCTAAGTTCTAGGGGACTGATAACCTCAGATGTTGAGTCCCATAGTGCTCAGAGCCATTTGAACCATTTTTTTTCTCCAACAGTTTGCTTATAAACACGAAGTGCACCGACAAAATTTTGAAGATTGTTCAGTGACACTTTACGAATAAATTGCAATAAGGGACCCGTGACATCTTTACACAGTAATTAAACTATCGCGATTTATTCGGTTTATTATTATAAATATCTATGTTACTTTGAAAGTATACGTTCTAAGACAAAAAAGGCGCACTACGAATGAAATATCCGAGTGGGACGGAAATCGGTAGATTTGATATACAGGTGCAGACAGACAAAATATTATAATTTCGGAGAATTGGATGCTTTATTCAAGACGTTTTGGTCCTCCTCTGGCCCCTATGCGAGGAGCTATTCGGCATTGATTAATAGAGTTGTTGGATGGTCCTCCTCAGGAACATCGTGCCAAATTCTGTCCAACTGGGCGTTAGATCGTCAAAATCTCCGAATGGTCAATTAGGGAGAGATCCGGCGACCTTGCTGGTCAAGATAAGGTCCGGCAACCAAGAAGACAAGCAGTTCAAACTCTCGCCGTGTGTGGGTGGGCTTTAAAAGCTCGCTAAATCATGCAGGGCTAACAGGTAATTAGGGTTGTGTAAAGGGCCAAGAGAGTTGCGGTCGGATTCATTTCACAATTGTAATTTATTATCATTTAGTTCACAAATACACATTTGAAAGAATTAAATTTACTTCGCGGATGAAGGCCTCCAAGCAGATGCTTTAGAATAAGTTCAATTTTGAAAAGACATGACACACAGTTAAATTTACGAATAAGATAAATCGTATTGATACATGAGATAAGCATGTGGCGCGGCTGAAGGCCGCCAGGATTAAATCTTCAGAGTTCTAAATATACTATGATGAGTACTGAAGGCAGAACGCCACAACGTTTTAAGATGCTAAAAGAGCTGATGACCAGCAAGGTGCACAGAAAGAGATTAACAGAAGCAATAAGGTGGCTGATGGCCGTAAACTTAAATTCTGAAAATTAAGGAAATATATATATTGCAACAATCAGTAAAACAATATATTAAGTTTACAAATTGCCTTTTGCAACACCAACGGCGGAAGGCCCACAATCTCTTGTAAAATCTTTCACAGGAAATTACAATTACCTTTCAAGAGCAGAAGGCAATAATGTTTGGACTTGAAAGAAACTCTGAGAACATGTTTCCAGGGCTGAAGGCCTCAATTAACTTTGCCCAAATGAAAATTTAAAATACACTAAAGCCCCAAAAAACGTTTTATAATAAATTACATTAACACTGCCAAAGAATAACTAAGGGAACAGCACTCAGGACCCATCAGGGGATCGGTTTGCCCTCCTTCATTCAGGCGACGCAAGCGGTGAGCCCAACTACACTCGATTCGTCCGCACCCAACCAAGCGACAGTCACGGACCGACCGACCAACCGCTTGCTTGCGACGACGGAGTACACAAGAATTCAAGGCCCCAAAAAGTTACAAGTATCACTATCCCCAAACAAACGCTTATATGAACTGAGCTGCCAAAAGTACACACCATGTTGGGCAGCAACAACCGGTGAGAAAAACACACAGTCTAAAAATTACGTTAGCGGCCAGAGCAGGTAATCAGAAAGCTAACGGCTTCAAGGCAGAAAATTCCACTGGTTCACTTAACTGCGAAAGAAGATAATACCGTTAGCTTCACCCAAAATGAACAGTGCCTGAATTTACGTTACCGGCCAGGACAGGTAACCAGAACACTAACGGCCACAAGGCAGAAAATTCCGCTGGTGCACTTAACTATGGATAAATTAATTTAATCAATTCCACCCGACCGTAGCTATCTTGAACACTTCACTAGTTGTTGCCCACAGGAAAACCTCCACAACAGCAACGTCGGAACCAACAATTTAATGCTCAAAAGCACTTAACTTTCACGTCCTGGGTCGGCGAGCGAGGATGCTCGTACCGAGCGGACAGCTCCAGACAGACTCCGACACTGCGCAGAGACCGCCAGCGGCCCAGTCGACTACGCTGCACAGAGATGTCCTCGGACCGACCGACCGACCAACAATCCACCAAAGGTCAGGCCCGGATTAAGTGATGCGTGGCGGCAACGGTCGGGCGGGCCATGTCCACGTAGGGCTCACTGCTGCTGCAAGCCGGCGGCTGGCTGGCCCGGGCTGCGCTCCAGACCCATTGCAACGGACTGCCAGGGTCCAAATCACGACCCGAACTGCCAAGGGTGAACTCTCCTCCTCGCACGTTCTAACTGACTCCTCTCAGAATGCCGACAGCAACTAAAATAGTTGTCATTGGAAATAACGCCCACTACACAACACAACCTGACAAACACTTGCACGAACGCCTGAACGATACACGGCAGTAACTAAGCACACACGATGAGAAATCGGGAGTCAATGCGCGCGCGCGCGCACACACACACACACACACACACACACACACACACACACACACACACATAGCCGACTCATGAACGATCGTCGAGCCAAAACGCGTCGTCCGGTGGGACAACCGACCGACGATCCAACAAGACGGTGGCCCGGCTCAAGTGATGCGTCGCGGCAACGGTCGAGCGAGCCATGTCGACGCAGGCCTCACTGCTACTTCAACCCGACTGCACTAGTGCCGCATTGCAACTCCCGACTGGTAGGTCCGGACTGCGCTCCAGACACGTTCCAACTGGTTGGCAGACCAGAACTCGCTATCCGAACTCGCTTACGACAGACAACGACCGGGAAGTCATAATAGCCGAGCAAAGATACTACGAGAGGTGATATATCAATACGCGCTGCCAGCGCCGGTCACGTTCTGGCAAAGCAGCAACTCAGTGACAATAGTGATTTAAATTAACGTAGTGAGGTGTAAGTACGTTAAAAACACGGTGTAAAATACATGATGGCGGGAACACGAGCCAAGCTCTGCTCAGGTGTTTTCTTGGTGAAAAGTAAGCCCAGAAGATTCGTCGTGAAGGACAATTAAATGTCGCATAGAATATCGTCGACGTACCGCTGTACTGTAAGAGTCGCGCGGATGACGACTAAAGCGGTTCCGCTTAAATGAAACCATCACACCTGGTTGTTGGGCTGTATGGTGGGCGACAGTCAGGTGGGATTTGGTATCTGACTGCTGTCCAGGGCGTCTTCAGACACGCCTTTGGCTCAGCATCTCATAGACTGGAGTAGAATTATCTTCATTGATGAGTTCCGCTTAGAACTGAGCCCACATGACCAGCGCAGACGCGTCTTGAGACGACGCAGGCAGCGGTGGGATACCAATCTGACTGCCACCCGCTATACGGACCAACAACCTGGAATAGAGGTCTGAGCTGAGGTACCGTTTCATTTCATAGCAGGACCGTTTGGTTGTCATTCGCGGCACCCTTGCAGCATAACGGTGTTTCGATGTTGTTCTGTGCCCCATTTATTTGCCACTAATGGCAAGACATACTGTGCTTACATTTCAGCAAGATAACGCCAACCAGCGAGCAGTGAGAGTTTCTACTGCTTGACTTCATGCTTGCCAAGCCCTTCCCAGGCCAGCAAGGTCGCCGGATGTCTTACCAATTGACAACGTTTGGACCATTATAGACAGGGCACTCCGACTAGAAATTTTTGAAGATCTAAAGCGTCAGTTGGACAGATTTTACCACGATATCTGTTAAGTGGACGTACAACTCTGTCAATCAGTGCCAAGCTGAATGACTGCTTGTATAAGGGCAAGAGGGGGACTTGTTCCGGTTGTGAAGCCCTTTCTATTGAATAGGTTATCCAGTTTTTTTCCAATACTGATATCATTTGTTGTTTGTCTGTTGTGTGCATCTATCAGTTTCCGCCCCATCAGACGATTCCTTTGTAGTCCTGTTTTCGTCAGTGTGTACTGTTCGACAGCGACACGCGTTAAATCCTTATTTCCTACAACATTTTGCCTGCAGCAGAGGTTAAACCTGAAAACCAACGATAACATTTGTAAGATTGTTCTACGGTATTTACTATATGATTTCATATAACGGACACATGATATCTCATCGTTCTTACGTAACAAGCATGTAATATGCAATAATCAAACCGAACAACAGAAAACTGTCGTTGCGGCAACTTCCCACGCATGCATCTTCATAGCGTCGTTGTTGTGTTCCTCTACCAGGCGGCCCACCCAAGCCTTATGTTTGCCGCCTACGTTAGTGCTAGAAGCGTTGCCTCGCCACTGCTGTCCAAGGGAGAAGTACACGTACAAGCAAACCTCCACCGAGCTGTGCCGTCGTCCGCGTGCGTTTTCCTCCTGGTTTCAGTACGGTAAGGTCGGGTAGCCTCTGCTTGTATTTCGAGTCAGGTGTTACAAACCGGGAAAACTGAAATCTACTTCAGTGACGACTACACCGATATGATACTGATGTCTGGGGAGACGCACCACAACGCAGCTGAGGACCGACAACTGATTCCACAACGTTTTCCATCGCGACGTCTACTTTATGCGGATGTATTGCCACTCACCAAAGATGCTTTTAAGAAAACCGAGGGAGCTTTCCAGGTACAACGCATCATGGACAGACCAATCCGCGACGCATCTGATAATCTCCGGAACATTAGTGAGGGTTTTGGAGCACAACCTACGCACGGTAGACATACCTTAAACGAAAATATCGTGTACGTACAATATAGTATAAAACGAAAGTGTTAGTGTGCAGTATATTTAGATTCGACTACTATTTGTGCCTAGAATAATAATACGCCGGCCAGAGTGGACGTGCGGTTCTAGGCGCTACAGTCTGGAGCCGAGCGACCGCTACGGTCGCAGGTTCGAATCCTGCCTCGGGCTTGGATGTGTAGGATGTCCTTAGGTTAGTTAGGTTTAATTAGTTCTGAGTTCTAGGTGACTGATGACGTCAGAAGTCAAGTCGCGTAGTGCTCAGAGCCATCTGAACCAGCGAATAATAATAATAATAATGATAATACTATTTTGGTCATTAGCATCAGTATTGTAAAAGTCATTAGATCTCGATAAGGAATACCTATTATCATCGTAATTAGGACAAATAAGAGCTGCAGTGGTCCTGTAGATATCGAATTCTTCGGTACAAAGGTTTCTGGAGGAACGGAAAAGGCATCTCTCTAGGCTGCACCTACACCAACAGCTACATGCAATGATTTCCAAAATCAGGTATCGTTCTGCAGACGTATCATAAGTAAAGTAGCCGTAAACCCGGATTTCATGAGGCAGATTTTTCCCATGACGCCAGTGTCAACGGACACAGTCTACATTACTGGGCTACTGCAAATCCTCACTGGTTACGACATCACCACATGCAAGCGCACTGAGGTGTTCACGTATGGTGCAGCATTCTAGGGGACCGCATTACTGGACCAGTTCATTTGGCTCCCAGACCAATTGGTCGGTTGTTTCTGCTATTCCTACAGAACGAGCTGCCTCTTGGGCATCTCCTAGAAGACATCCCCAAATAGTGAATAGTTCGTGGTGGTTGCATTACGTGGCCAGCGAGATCGCCTAATTTAACGCCCTTGGATTTTTTCTGATGGGGTTATATCAAAGCCAGGGTTTATGGAACGGAACCGGAAAACCCAGATGTGTCAAAAGAACAAATACGTCATGCTTGCGCTGTCCATGCTTATAATAAGAGGCGCTTTCATCAATGCATCCAACACGGTGGACATGACATCTGAACATTTCTGTTATGAACAATGCAATTATAAAGATCTGGCAGTCTATAAAATAGGTTTAAGGGAACATCGATTATGACATTCATTATATTCATTGTTTCTTATTGCAATAAAAGATATGAAAGTTTTTACGTAATATTGCCACTGTGAAGCACGAATTGGTGCATTACGTGTTGTTAATAAATTAGCTGTCACATATTGATATGACCTCAAACAGATAAATATGCTTTGGCTCTTGTGTGTATTGTTTTGGTCAGGGACAATCATTCTTCTACATAAACACCTTTCTCGAGTCCGGGATTCGGACCCGGAGCCCCTTCTACAGCAACCAATATTTCTAGCGACGAGCTAAAGGATCTCATATATCTTGTAACTGGCTCTGAGCACTATGGGACTCAACTGCTGTGGTCATCAGTCCCCTAGAACTTAGAACTACTTCAACCTAACTAACCTAAGGACATCACACACATCCATGCCCGAGCCAGGATTCGAACCTGCGACCGTAGCAGTCGCACGGTTCCCGACTGCGCGCCTACAACCGCGAGACCACCGCGGCCGGCTCTTGTAACTGTCAAGTGTGTTTTCAAGCTCAGGTCTTACGTTTAGAAGGTATCCTCTCTGTTGATGAGAAGTCGCCTTTACTGTTCTGCATAGTCAAACCTTTCGGCGTCTGTGGTATCTGTAATTTATTAAAGCCAACGGAGGACAGCGTGGGTGGGTCACTTGGTATTGCATTCAACGAACCCAAATATGAAGTAAGTATCGGCCAGATCCTCAACCAATCCGTACTGCTATGTATCACTACTCACACACGACTAACACTGTCAGAAGTAAGCCTGAGTGTACTAAACCCAACCTTGAGGGCGAAGTGAGCATCCTTGTAGTGAAAATCAAGTACCTGCCAAGTCCCACGCCTCAGCAGTGTGTTTACATTTCGCGGCGTGCGGTTGCAGCTGTAGCGGTTATAAAGCTAATTAATGTCAAAGCTGTTTGTGAACTGTTATACTACTATCAAATTTAATAGTATTCAACGGTGTTTCGTGCTGCTTGTTGAAATAAAAATTTAATAAACTTTTGGAAACGTTCGCTCGCTGTGTTTTTTAGAGTTTTCTGTGTGTTGAAGTCGTCTAGAAAATCGGTGCTTTAGTTTTCAGCTGACGTTTCTTATTGTTTCTAGTGAGATAATTCAGCAAAATTTTCTTTCACTGTTTTCACTTTTGTTGAGTGTTGCAGTGGTCGCTTGAAGTTTTGGTTTAGCTAATACAGTTTGAGAAGTTTTGTTGTTTATAGTGTTGATGACATAGATGACAAATATAATGCTTTCCTTAACACATTTCTAATGCTCTTGAGAGTTGCTTTCCTTTAGAACGTTCTGAACAGGGTAGTAGCAGTAAAGGCAGTCTGGGTGGCTGAGTAGTGGGTCAATGATACCATGTAGTACAAAGGGGGAATTATATCAAAATGTTAGAAGCATTCAGAGTTAAGCCACAGTAGCCCATTACACTGTAAGGTGCCTAAGAATGTTATTAGGAAGGTAAATAATATGTGGTGCGCAAATAGAATAGCTAATTCACAGGATAAAATTAAAACTATATGGTCAGTTGTGAAGGAAGTGTTGGTGAGCAGCACAAGGTTGCAGATATGAAGTCAGTTCTTGCTTAAAGACTTAATGCTGCCATTTTTACTATTCTGCAGTAAATGGTCGTTCGACACGAAAATTAGTCTTCTTTGATTATTTTAATTCTATGATGTCGCGTGGTATTATATTTTGGGGTAAGTCGTCCAATTCTAAAACAATATTTTTGTCTCAGAAACGGGCAGTTCGGGCAATAAATATCACCTTATTCGCAAGAATAAGCAGCTTTCATTCAGTTAATATTAGGCAGAAATTCAATCTGCATTTGGATCGGACTTCCTTAACTCTTGAGCAGAGAGGTGTGCAGTATACGGCTGCATCCATTTCCATTAAGCTACTACAAGAATTCAAGAAACTTAATCGTAATCCACGTGCTTTCAAATCGAAACTGAATAGTTTCCTCATGGATCACTCCTTCTATTCTGTTGAGGAGAAAAATTAAGCTGATTCTCGTTTCATATTGTTGACTGCGTTTACTGAAACTTATGGCTTGACTAATTTTGGGTTTATAAATATTTTATTTTTCTGTGTTATTACTTTTATGTCTTAATTTCATGTACTGACACGTTCCAGGTCCTTGGATATTTACTCCTAAATTTGGTCCTACGGAACTTGACGCGTAAATAAATAAGTAAATAAATAAATAAAATGAGTGAATGTGGAAAGTTTGTTACCAAATAAGACACGCAACGCATACCGCCTACGTTTTCCCCGTTGTGCAACAATTTTCTGTGACATACAAATATGAAAATAAATAGGGGAAAGAAATCAGTCTGAATACAATTACTCTCTGTCGAGTCGCGGAAGGTCACAGGTCTCTTATAGCCGAGATATTCAGAAAATATCCCTTAACAATGACATAAATTAAAGTAAAGCACGGGTTAGCTCTGCTTTATTCAGCAAACTTCCGTTGCCCTTATCAATGAAGGGAAAAATGTTCCAAGGTACTAAGCAACACCATATTGTGAAACTTCCTGACATACTAAAACTGTGTGCCGGACCGAGACTCGAAATCGGGACCTTTGCATTTCGCGGGCAAGTGCTCTACCGACTGAGCTACCCAAGCACGACTCACGGGTCGGAGGCTCAATTTCAGATAAAGCAAAGGTCAGGCTACGACTTAGTTTTTGTGTAGTTGGAAACTGTTGTTTACAAAAGAGAATTTTAGGCAGTTTCTTGATTGCTGTTCTTGTGTACCATACCCGTATCAGGACACCGATCGTATTCAAACAAGGGCTGCAGTAATAATGATTGGCTTTCCTGACCAGTGAAAAGGACTTTTATTTTAATTTGTGGTAAGTTCCTACAGAACCCAACTGCTGGGGTCATCGGTCCCTCGACTTACACACTGCTTAATCTTAAAGCTAACTTACGCTAAGGACAACACTCACACACACACACACACACACACACACACACACACACACACACACACACACATGCCCCAGAGACGACTCGAAGCTCCGAAGGTTGGAGCCGCGCGAACCGTTACGAGGCACCGAAGAAGGCGCGTCTACCCTGTGCGGCAGTGAAGAAGAGTAACAGATATACTGAATGATCTTAAGAAGGGACACATTCGAACGAAGACGCGCTACATCTTCCTGCAACCTGTTTAGAAAATTCGAGAATTGTTTTCGAGGATCCACTCAAAAAAAATGGTTCAAATGGCTCTGAGCACTATGGGACTCAACTGCTGTGGTCATAAGTCCCCTAGAACTTAGAACTACTTAAACCTAACTAACCTAAGGACAGCACACAACACCCAGCCATCACGAGGCAGAGAAAATCCCTGACCCCGCCGGGAATCGAACCCGGGAACCCGGGCGTGGGAAGCGAGAACGCTACCGCACGACCACGAGATGCGGGCGAGGATCCACTCCATAGAGCTTATGCAGAGGGATGCAAACCCAAATTATTCTAACTTTTCACCCATGTGAAAGCCTCCTCCACGTCTTGTAATACTTTACTGCAAGTTAAAACAAATTTTCGACAAGATTCGCCCTGAATTTACACTGATTTTGAAATACGTAACTTCGGATAAGACAATCTGACTTGTAAAATTTGAGCAAAGGCTGGGTAGAACCTTTCAGATCAAAAGGCAAGTTTTGTGTAAACCATTCTGACTGCAGCATTACGTATACTCGCTGCCTAAACAAAGACCAAACGTTTAATTAATCTTGGCTTTTGCCCTGGACTGGTGTGGTGCAGATGCACTTGTCATTTTCTTTAAGTATCTCTGCATGACTACTATATCATGAGCTGTGATGGACCAGAAAATTATCAAAGTGCTACTCCAAGCTGTGTCTTTGGGTCTGTACCACAGCCTCCTTGCGTGATGGCTGAAAAGCTTCCAAAAAGTAGGAGACATCTGCATTGCAAAGTGAGAAGATGCTTTAGTTTCAAAGTAAACCTCACGGGAAAATGCAGTTAGTTGCCATGAGGTGTCGGTATGAAAGCCACGTGGCCATATGGATTGACAAAGTTTTTTTTTTTTTTTTTTTGCTTTAACGAAGACATACGAAAACTTGAGAAAATGAATTCCACCATATTATGGAATAAATAGTACAAACATAGTAGTCCCTAACGGACAGTACAGATCACCGATACCTCGGAATCACTATTTAAAAAATCAATCACCCGATAATATCTACAAGGAGATCTACAAAATTTTTCCAATATTTTCTACTGAAGTGTGGGAAAGTTGCAACTGGATATCAGCACCAAGGTGTGCGTCGGTTAATGAACTTGAGCTGAAAAGAGGTGAAACGCCATTCAGTACAGAGATATTTGGTGCCTGCCTAATCAGCTAATCGTATTCTCCGTGCAAGCTAGTTCTGCACGGAGTGCACTTTTTATGAAGCATATCGGAGCACGTGGCGCCAAGGTCTTTGAAGTTGCCACTCACTTCACGGTGATGCACAGTGTGCACGTGTAGACACTCATGCAATCATTTCTATCCTTTTCAATACTGCGTTTATATAGACACTTACTTCCGCAACATTAAACTCCATAGACGAGACAAGTACCGCATACTTATGTTTGACGTGGCAGCAGCGTTGGCAAACAACCATGGAAGCACACGACCACGGATGGCTACTGGTACATTTCTCAGGTCACAGATACTATACGGTGCCTTCAGCATCGGCCTCGGGGCACAGCCTTCCGCCAGTAAATCTGGCGTCGTATTTATAGACGGATGGCGCCGATATTAATGCACAAGGCTCGCTCAGAAGCATTTTTAAAGGTTGTAAGCAGAGAAGCTATCGGCAGGACTACCGTTGGTTTGCCGGGGGGCTAACGCTAGCTTATTCTGCAGGGCACTTTTATAAGAATTTGTTGTTGTCTCACTACGTTTTCCCATAAATTAACCTGTTAATATAATTCGTCTCTCACATATATTGTGTAATGCAGCCAATAAAGAAGTGTGTATTTTACGTCAGTTTTGGGTCCTCCCAATTTACATTATTAGAAGAGAGAGCGAATATCCCAAGAAGGGCGGCGCGTTTCGTTGCCGTTCCAGTTAGAAAGTGCGCAATCTTTTCTGAAATATTCAATAAAACTCTCGTGTGGGCGATACGTTGTGCAGCAGAGCAAGGTGTAGTGTTGAAATACCGATATCTGAAGTTCCGACAAGCATCACGAAGCATATTATTTTCTCCCACATACATTTTTCGAAATGGCCTTTGGGGAGGATATTAGGTAAGTCAGAGCTCAAACTAAGGGTTCCCCAAAGTCGTCTTTCCCGTGCACTATTGAAGAATGGACCATAAAGGGAGGGAAATTATGCTTCAACCAAAAGCATTCTCTTCTATGCACTTTATGTTGGATTGGCCTAAATTATATTGCTCTGCGGATCATATGAGAAGGTTATTTAACACACTTAATGAATGTGCTGCACGATGCTGCCAGAGGTCTTCCATCGCGCACGTCACACAGCGTGAGCGCACAGTTACTACGGAGCCATGTGGGGCTGGCCTCGCAACACGAGGCAGCTGAAGAGACGGGAAAATCAGCCAATCAGCAATCAGTTACTGTGCGTTGTGACGGTGTCCTTCATTACAACATGGACCAGAGACCACGTTTGGAGGACTTTGAAACAGGAAGAAACATCGAGGAACTGGAAGAATTATGAAATATAGCGAGGACAGCACAAGAGCCTGGTACTGCCTACAACATTGTTCCGCGGTCCGAACCAGAGGCACTGGTGCTCGAAGTAGAGGAGGTGACCACGCTCAACTACACTAACAGATGGCTGCTACATTGTGCAACAGGTGAAAAGAAAATCACGTCAAACAACGGCTACACTTGCAACCATAGGTCACAGGACTGCAAGGCACGTAATCTCAAGCCCCGTAGTGGCACAGCTACTGTATGGCCACTTTGCAAGACGACCGGTAAGTCCTATTTCGTTGACACATGCACATTGTCGGCACAGTTCGCGATGGTCACAGTAGCATAGGGATTGAATCAATGTTCTGTTTTCGGATGAGACCACATTCAGTCTGCCTAGCGATTCTGGAAGTACCCTCATATGGCGAGAGGTAGGAACACGTAATGCACCCAGGAATACTGCCGAACATAATGTTTCTGGTTGTGTTATGCTGTGCGTAGGCATTATGTAGCATGGACGTACTGACCTGATCTTTGAACATGGCAGACTCACAGATCGAGGCTACTGTGGCGCTATATTCCTCCACCACATGCGTCTTTTCAGGCGTGGTTTTGGCCCAGGCTTCAATTTTATGGATGACAATGAGCAATCACATCAAACAGCGCATTTGGGAGCGCTGTGGGAACGAGAGTACATTCGGCGAGTGGACTGACTTTCCGTTTCCTCGCTTTCCATCTAGCACATGTGGGATGCGGTGGAGAGATGTACTACCACAAGTCCACATTCACCATCGACCATCCAGGGTTGCCAACTACACTCATGGAGGAATGGAACATCCTACCACAACAACGCCTTACCAAGCTTGTGTGGGAGC
Organism: Schistocerca serialis cubense; assembly: GCF_023864345.2. Lineage (NCBI taxonomy): Eukaryota > Metazoa > Arthropoda > Insecta > Orthoptera > Acrididae > Schistocerca > Schistocerca serialis. Next base: position 424,224,526 of record NC_064646.1, read on the forward strand.
ACGCTGCGAGGCATTCATTTCCATCCGTTGTAATCACACACCTTACTAAGGACCTTGTCATTCCTTGTGATTCAGGAGAACCATCACAAATCGCGGTGACTTCAGTTTAATTATTTAATTATGGTGTTTGAGTCGAGGTGCCATTTTTGTTTGTCTCATTGCATATTTATTTATGTTACCTCCTTACTATACTGTAGCAGTTTTTTTTTTCTTCAGTGATCCAAGTTTCAACGAGTTATGTTTCTTGGCAATGAAATGTCCTTCCTAAAGTTCTCACACCGTAGTAGATCCGTGTGTAGAACTGATTACGGATGGCTGACTGGGACGCCTGCCCAGGGATTGTAAAGTCCGCTTGGAAGGTATTGGAATAACAAGTAATTTTTAACGAGGTAACCAGAAGTTATCAACCAATTACGTCTTTACCTCAGTCTACTACTGCACAGGAAGAAGAAACAGTCACTCTGTAGTGTAAAACAGAGGAATTGTATTTGCACGACACGCACAATATTATCATCACCAGCCATTTGGCATTCCTAGTTGGTTTAACATTTCCTTTACATTTCTCCAATAATTAAAATTTTTAGCTACATTCATTAATTATTTCCCTGGTGATACCTACATTCATCCATATAATTGAGATTAGAGCGTAGACTTGATCTTATCTCCTACAAACTGACAAAGAATTTCCTTTATCCATTACCGTCTAATCACCTGATAGATGCCTCGCCCACCTGCATTACATTTTTATTTCAGTCATAACGAAATCATTTATTTCAGACACCTGATGAGTCACATTTTTTCACAAAATGGTGTTCTTACAGAGCCGGTAACCCATACTGTAAAGATGAATTTTACTGCAGAAACCCGCCAGCTATCCTTGCATCTCATGAGTTATTATACAAACATAGATGGTGTTTAGTGCAGAAACGCACCAAGTGATATCTCACAACTTGTTTCTGCAGTAAAATGTCACATTCGTTGTCAACATTGCACTGTTACTGATTTCGATTATTACTATTTTCGAAGTTGCACCACCTGTGTCTTTTATCGTCATTCTACAGTAGTCATTCAGTGAGTTGTTGCATCCAGGTTAACCTAGTGCTCTTTTAATAACTAGTGTTGCTCTAATTTTATACTGTTTTATAGTTTGTTTGCTATGTCTAATAACAGCTGTGAGGATGAAGCTCAAGCAAACGGGAACCGTGGTGTTATTAATGAAGATAATTACAAACGAAATGTTATAGAAACTGCAAAGGTAAGACGGTGTCAACGAAATTTTTTCCCGATGAAATTGCCACTGTCCACACAAATGCAGTTTATTCATCAATGACGAAACAAAAAATTAAAATTTGAATTGTTTTTAATGACTAAATACTAAAAAATTTCAAGTCGCATATCTGCGAGCATTAATGGAAGTAAAAGAAGTATATTGCAGGGTTATAAGAACAGGTCAGTGCTAACCTGATGCTGTTGTAACTGAACGGTGAAATAAAATAACTGGAGATGATTGCTTATAACACTTTACTCGTTTTTTCTTCTTTTCAAAGCAGAATACAGCAACAAAATTAATTATTTAGCTGTCAAAATACTCTTATTTTAGAAAAACAACCTTTTACTGCAGAAACCCGTTAATGAAATAATTACATTTTTCTAAATTAAGGAATAATTATTACAATTTAGCTATAGGAAATATCTACTTTTAAAGCATGATATGTACTACCCCAAACTTTCTAAAGCCAAATTAACGTGTTATTATTATCAATAGAATGCTGAAATTAACGGTTCAGTTACGTCTTTCATTCCAGTCTACACATCTGTCTCCAGTCCACCCTAATAATATCTTCCATGCATCTCACGCATTGCTCATTTAATGACCCCCAGTTCTGAGCAGTTTTTAAAATTTACATCTCCTTCCAGTTAACAGTTCTTGCAGAATTCGCTCTTGTTGTGCAGAAAGGGTATCAATATGGGTTGCTGGATGTCATTCACGCACGCCACATTGGTAACACTGCCCTGGACCCGCACCAACTGTGATTTGTCATACCACTCCACACTATAGATCCTTGATTTGGCGTTGTATGTCTTATGCAAATGCAAATGGTGCCGCTCCCAATCGGCAATGAACCGAAATGTGGCTATCATTTAGAAACAAACAGAACCTGGATTCGCCTGAAAACAATATCTGATCCCATTCCTGTCTCAGATGATGTCTTTCCATACACTATTGCCGCCTAGCGTGTTTCTGCCCATTCGTCAAAGGTAGGCGGAGAAGTGGACGACGCGCACGTAACCCATGCAGTAATAAACGGCGACGGAGTGTCACCTCCTGGCTGTGCACTATTTGTTACATTCTTCCACTGTTGCGCCAAAGCCGAAGAGACGCAGACCTGTCCTCCAGTGCCATTTGGGTGAGCTGTCGATTTTCCCGGGAGTAGTATGGCTAGCCTGACCTGACCCATCTCGTCGTGTTCTGCGGCCTTCCGTGATCCATCTTGCACACGTCCGTTGCGCTGCCCATGCGAGCAACAACTTTTCGGATGGATGTATCACATTCTCTCATTCCAACAATGCGTCCTCTTTCAGACTCACTGATTTCACTGTACGGTTCGCGCATACGTCTTCGAGGCATCCTGCACGTCTGTTCTAGTCACACTGACCCATTATTCTCTGTGTACAGCGGCGACGAGATCCGAAGGCACATTTTAGAGGTAGGTGTTGTCGCGTAACGATATCGATGGTAACTTTGAACCGGAAGCCGACATGTTTCAAATGCTAATCATTTCTGCAGAACATACATGGCCTGTGAATATGAACGTCCTATCTCAAGTTGTTCGCGGTGTTCTGCTTTTTCTGCCATGAATATATATTATATAGCACTTACATATGTAGAATTCGAAACCTTTGCATGATGCACAGAACACAAGCTCTTGTACAGGAGTAACAAAAACTGCAGCAAATGGCGGAAAATGCTTTTGGAGATCTCTAGCGCGCATTCCCTCAAATGATTCCAAAATCAATTGCTAGAATGACTAAAATTTTCTCCATCGTCTAGGTACAACACTCTCTCCTACAGTTAAACGCTCTCTCTTAACTTTCGTAAACGTCTGACAATCTCTAATACAAATAACGGAGACACGTTTTGATAAGAAGTGGTTCAAATGCCTCTGAGCACTATGCGGCTTAGCATCTGAGGTCATCAGTCCCCTAGAACTTAGAACTACTTAAACCTAACTAACCTAAGGGCATCACACACATCCATGCCCGAGGCAGGACTCGAACCTGCGACCGTAGCGGTCGCGCTGTTCCAGACTGAAGCACCTAGAACCGCTCGGCCACTACGGCCGGCTGTTTTGATAAGAAAAAAAGATTCAAATGGCTCTGAGCAATATGGCACTTAACTTCTGAGGTCATCAGTCCCGCAGAACTTAGAACTACTTAAGCCTAACTAACCTAAGGACATCACACACATCCATGCCCGAGGCAGGATTCGAACCTGCGACCGTACCGGTCGCGCGGTTCCAGACTGTAGCACCTAGAATCGCTCGGCCATTCTGGGCGGCTAATAAGAACAACAACAAACATTATTTGGAAAAGTAGGATATTGCTTTTGTTTCTGTAATTTAGAAACGTAACTGAACTAGTAACTGAAGAAGAATGGCTGCAAATATCAACAGTTAACAGTTTATCTGATTAGTTGTGCTTTCTCCGCTGCCGTGATTTACTGCTGGAAAAATATCATCTTGTCAGTTTTGCTTTTTCCGCTGCTCTGACGGAAAAAGTCACATCAACAAGATGGAGGTTTGCTACATATACGAAAGTGTAGTTGGTGGGGGCGTTTCTACATCTTAAAAAAAGGTGTCTATTCAAATTTCGCGCGAGTCGCGTAAGAGTGAGGTTGTTAATCGGGTTTGGTTTAAATACATGCTGTAAAGGTTGTGAACTTTAGTTACCTGTGAGACTGGACGTAGTGAGTTGATCTTAATCAGTATGCCCTTAAGACTATAAAGTCGCAATTATCAACACTTCACTAAGTTTGAACGAGGTCGTGTGATAGGGCTACGACAAGCTGGATGCTGGTTTTGCGATATTGCAGAAAGACTTGCTAGGAACGCAGCCACTTCACGTGATTGCAGACAGCGGAGGTCAGGAGAATGCACAGTCGCAAGGCGACTGGGCTGCGGACTTCCGCGTGACACTACCGAGATGGAAGACCATCGTCTTCGGCGTATGGCTCTGTCGCATCATACGGTATCTGCAGCAGCAGTTTGAGCAGCAGATGGTACCTCAATGACACAACGAACTGTTGGTTACTTCAAGGACAGCTCCAAGCCAGACGCCCTGTACCGTTCATTCCACTTTCTCCAAACCAACGTCATTTGCGACTTCAGTGATGGCAAGCGAGAATTCTGTGGAGGCTGGAGGTGTGTTGTGTTCTCTGGCTCTGTCTCAGTGTCAGTGATTGCCGTGTATTAGAAAGAGGACAGCTGAAGACATGCACCAAACCTGTTTGCATACTGGACGCACTGGAGATACACTTGGAGTTATGGTTTGGGGCGCGATTTCATAGGTAAGCAGCAGGACTCTCATGTTTATCCAACGCACGCTCTCTGCGAAGCTGTAGATCAGTCTGGTGATTCGACCTTTTGTACTGCCGTGCGTGAAAAGCATTGCAGGGTGTGCTTTTCCAATGGGATAACGCTCGATCATATACTGCTGTTGTAACCCAACATGTTCTACAGAGTCTCTGTTGATCCATCACGGTCAGGGGATATGAGCTGGTCTAGTAATTATCAATGAAATTCACCAAGAACCGTATAATTGAATGTTCTTTTTGGTTTTGACTACCAGTTTCGGGGTTCCACTCTACCATCTTCACGTCCAATATGCTTCTCTCAACCGATATTGTATGACAATTTCGTTTGAGAGATGCATATGGGCCTGAAGATGCCGTAGTCACATAAAATAAAATAACATTTGAGTTACACTGCTTGCTTCTCTCAAGCGTTATTATATGACAACATTGTCTGAGACATGCATATGGGTCTGAAGGTGAAACAGTGGAATGCAGAAACCAATAGTCAAAATAAAACAAAATATCTTTTCAATTACACGTCTGTTGGCGAATTTCATTCATAATTCTCTACAGAGTGTGGACGTGTTGCCTTGGCCTATTGGATCACAGCTCTGTCGTCAATCGAGCACGTATGGGGCATCATCGGACAATAACTTCAGCTTCATCCACAACCATCATTAACGGTCACTGTACTGACCGGGTAAGAGCAACAGGCATGGAAATCCAAGCCACAATCTGACATCCGACACCTGTACAACAGAATGCGTGCGCGTCTGCATGTTTGTATTTAACATTCATATGATACCACCCGATGCTGTTGTACCGGGAATTCACATTTGCAGTGGTTATTTAGCGCTTACATTATCTTGTGATCTTGCAGTGTTAATCACTGAAATATATTAACTAGACAAATGTATTCCAGAAATTTCATTACTCATCAATTACTTTTTGCTGCGACAGTTTACTCAGTATATATACGGGGTGTTTCACTAAATGTGTTTGCGTCTGTAAGTTACGAAGTAACAGGCGACGGAAATATTTATTGCGGTAGGTCACCATAAGAAACGTTACACTGTCTGCGTAGCTATGAAAATAGATTAGTGTGTTATTATCCAATGAGTTACAGCAAAAAGATACAATGTTTCAAATGGAACAATAGTTGTTTCTGTCATGCACTGGAATCAGTAACACCATACATCAATTTAAATTACATTCCTATCACTTTTAGTATGGGAGCTACAACCCTTCAAATTTTAAGGGCAGATACCACACACGCTGCGCATAGCTCAATGAGCCTTCTAAATGTGGTTTGGCCGAGTTATAGCGTCCCCGTGTCACGGAGCGAGAAGCTTCCTCGATGCGCTGTTAGACTGCCGACTGTGGCCGCACACGGCCGTATACCCGACAGTTCGAGCCACACAAACAAATGGGGCTCAATATACCACACTTACTGACATCGCATGAAGATGGCATACACGAACAACGAGTACGTTGACATCTTGCTGGTGTTCTGCGAGTGCCGACACGATGCCAGTGAAGCAGCAATGGTGTACGCCCTGAGATATCCTAGGCGAAGAGCTCCGGTAGCCATCACGTTCTTACGCACCGAACAACGATTTCGAGAAACAGGCAGCTTGGTAATGCGCCGCAGCAACAGACAAAGAACTGCAAGAAGTGAGGAGACGGAGGTGTTTGTTTAGGCTGCAGTAGACCACGATCCTCATGTCAGCTTACGAGCCGTTGCTGCAGTCGCTGGTGTGAGTCTCACATCTGTGTGGCATATAGTTCACGGTCACAGGTTTCACCCGTACCGCCTGTCACTGACCCAGGAGCTGCATGGGAACGATTCCCGTGCATTCTGTGATGGGGCCATGCGTAATTTCACGCTGGAGTCCTTACTGGGCCACCGAGCGAGGTGGCGCAGTGGTTAGACACTGGACTCGCATTCGGAAGGACGACGGTTCAATCCCGCGTCCGGTCATCCTGATTTTGGTTTTCCGTGATTTCCCTAAATCACTCCAGGCAAATGCCGGGATGGTTCCTCTGAAAGGGCACGGCCGACTTCCTTCCCCATCCTTCCCTAATCCGATGAGACCGATGACCACGCTGTCTGGTCTCCTTCCCCAAACCAACCAACCAACCTTACTGGGCCGCTGACAATCCTCGGTTGGTACGACATGCCGACCGTCAACGTAGGTGGTCTGTTAATGTATGGTGTGGAATCCTTGGGATAAAATCATCGGTTCCCACTACTTCCCAGGTACAGTGAGAGGTGAGTGACATCGCGCGTTTATAGTTGACAGGATGGGTGGTCCGCTTGAACATATGTGTCTACACACGAGAATCCATTTGTGGATGCAGCACGATAGATACCCAGCCCATTCTGTGCGTGGTGTTGTGGGAGAACTAAACCACAGGTTTGCAGGATGGCGGTTTGGGCGCCATGGTCCCCATTCAGGGCCCGCAAGGTCGCCCGATTTAACACCATTGGATTTCTGTTTGTGGGGATATCTAAAGGATCGTGTTTATGTCACTGAGCCCACATCCCCAGATGATCTAAAACGGCGCATCGAGGTCGCATGTTGCTCCGTGACACCGGCGATGTTACATCTCGTCCGCAGATCCTTTAGAAAGTGCATTGCATTGTGCATTCAGGAACGTGGACACACATTTGAACATATTTAAATCAACTTCCCTCCGCTAGAACGTCCATCACCCACCACAAAGCCATGTATTATGTACAGCGTGTGGTAGCTCCCAAATTAAAAGCGATAGGAATGTAATTTAAGTTGATGTATAGACAGCTGGTGTTACTGATTCAAGTGCATGATAGAAACAACTATTGTTCCATTCAAAACATTGTATCTTTTTGCTGTAACTCTTTGGATAATAACACAATAAACTATGTTCATAGCTCATCAGACAGTGTAACGTTTCTTATGGTGACCTACAGCAATAAATATTTCCATCGCCTATTACTTCTTAACTTACAGAGGCAAACACATTTAGTGAAACACCTTCATTGAAAATTATAAAAAATGACGGCACGTGACAGGGTAAGGAAAATATATAAGCGGAGTGGAGACTAATGGGACATCTTTCTAGGTACTTGTGTGGGCTGCTAATGGGGAAATCCACTGACGTAAGTGACATTGACAGAGGGCACAGTGTTATTATCCAGCGGCTGGGAACATCGGTGACCCGTGAGCAGTTCGAGTTTAACTGTTGTGAGAATCTGTGAAAAGTGGTTGAAGGATGGTGAAATCATGAGTAGTTAAGGTATTGGACGTTCACGCTCGGTGTCTTCCTCGCTCTGTAAACTAGGATGTGTGGCAGTCTTCGGGAGACCTCACGACAGAGAACGGTTGTGGTATATGCACAAGTCTTCTGCTGAACTCCTTTCATTGCACATTGTTCGACATGTAGCTCTGCTATAAACGACCGCTACGTTTTCGGACGTTGGCCCTACGATACCGATAACTACTTTCATTGCAGTATTGCGGGGATTATCGAAATTTGTCAGTGGAACATTAGAAAAGTCTCGCCTAGCCGAAAGAATCACGATTCTTGCTACGCCACGTCAATGACCGCCGTCATCCATGCGAACAGTTGCTCAGAGCATTCGCTGATTCACGGCCGCATGACAGTGGGGTTAATATTATGCTCTGAAGCCCCGGTGATAGTAATCGAACGTACTATGACAGCTGTATACTACGGGAACTTTACTGCGAACCATCTGCATACATTCATTCTTGATTTCTTCTAGACGGCTGCATAATTATATTACATACCCAGAATCCTGCTGTAGTGGTTTGATAAGGACTTTCCTAAAACTGTGTTATTCAGAAACGCTGCTATGGTGAGTTTCAGATGTGGACCAATACGCTATTAATCCACATGAGCATAATGTTTTGGTTCATCAGTGTGTGTGTGTGTGTGTGTGTGTGTGTGTGTGTGTGTGTGTGTTTCTACGCTGACGGAAATGAGAACCATGAAAGGCCAACTTGATATTTATGAAATTTTGTGGAGATGTTCACCACATAACGGGTATTTAACTCGAGGCGTGATGCCACAAGCACGAATACACTCCTTTTTTTAATGATTTCTTGATGCCTTCAGCTGCCATTCTCTTGATTTCATTTATGACTGTACAGGGTAAAACCTCTCTCATTTATTTTATGAGCATAACATACAGTCATAGAAGTAAGGAAGTACATGGTATAATTTACTACTAAACATTGATCCATAAAATACTTGAAAACGGCCTAGTGCCAAAATTGTACAATTGTACATGAAATAAAGACAATGGCAACTGAAGGCATCACGAAATACTTCAAAAAATTCGTCGCAGCTGCAGACCCTATTGCATGGAAATCATAAACTCTAGTATTAATTATGGTATGGATGCAAGTTTCTCCAAATACCAGCTTCAGGAATCTTTTGCTATGCCTGAAAAAACTTATTATGCCAATGTATGAAGAATGCTGGCTGGAGGCTGATATGAAAGTAGGTGTGTAGGTGACAAATGAAGGACTGGGCAGGTCTGTCGAAGATTCCTCAGGCGTTTGTGGTTTGAACTGCTGTGTGCATTATCCTGCTGGAAAATGCTATTGATAAGCTGGTCTTGAAGGTTATGAGAGATATTTAAAACATATTTGTTACATTGGGGATAGAGCTGTACTTTGGCACACTTTTCAGACTGTCACCGCCAGCCAGCTGTGGAATAGAAATTTAATACATTGTATTATTCCATTTTTAAATGACAGGATTTACTTTCTATATGCTGAAGTCTTTCTCTGCAAATACAATATTGTTAAAGAAAAGTAATTTTTTCCAATGTGAACAAATGTTCCAAGGTACAACATGGTAATGAAATACTCTACTGAAATTTGGAAGTTAATTGGTGAAAGAACGTATAGCAATCAGTCGCAACTTCTGTTATTCTAGCAGATCTAGATTTCCATCACTGAGTGACTATCTTCAGTGCGGCAGATAAAGGTAATACATTTGAGACATTATTTGGCATAATTCCTTTTGTACTGATCTTGAGGGAATGACAGAGAAACAAAATTCAGGCAGCAGAGATGGATGGATGGAATAAGGAAGGCAGCCAGGATATCCAGTACAGAACGGAGAAGCAGTGAGGAAACTAGGAAGACAATGGATATGGGACAACCAGTTGAGCAAACAGTTGAGAATATACCTCTTCAATGGTATGGTTACGTACAGCGAATGGCACAAAGACTAAGGCCAAAACCGATACTGGAATGGTCGTCGTCAGAAAGGAGGGTGCGTGTACGGCCGAGATTAACGCGGAGAGTGGGATCAGCCACAAAAGGAAGTCTGAAAGAGAAAGACTGCTATGATCGTGACAGTTGGAGAATGGGAATACAGGGCAACTGCTGAAGAGTGGAGAAGCGTTTAAAAATAAAAGTAGGATTATACACGTCAAAAGTTGAAATTGCATTGAGGTCTCAATGCAGTGAACTTTATCTGCTGCATTAAAGATAGTCACATAGAAAGCTAGACCGCTACAATAACCACAACTTCTTTCACCAGCTGAAATAAGTATGGTCTCTAAGCACTTCCATGTATGAAATGCAAAAAAGTGAAAGTGTCGCTGTTGAGAAAATATTGTCAATACTGTATATAACAGTCTATCTGTCAAATTATTGGTATACTACACACCAATAATTAGTAAGTGAAATCAGATAAAGTGAAAATACTATGGAAGACCAGTTACTAGTTCAATACATTTTTAAATAGAATCAAAACAGAAAATTAACACAACTTTCCGTTTTCAAAATGGGTAACATTGTTAAGACATAAAATAAACTCAGTTCGTTACCAACCATCACCTGGTCCTTTATAGATAACCTCATTCCGTTTAAAAGTAGAAGATGGCGGGCTAACAAAGACGTGTGTCTTCATAGTGCACACGTTTTAAAGCTAGTTTTAAAAATGTGTTGAACTTTACTAACCATGACATTATGTAACTCAAAAATTAACTATATCTGTGAAATAGCTGTAAGGTGCGATCAAAAAATTTCCGTTTCGGGGCATCGCTGCGTCGTATATGCAACGTAGTACGACTCTGATGTGGGCGTATAAGTACTAACAAGTAGACAAGGGATTAGTGGGCATCTTTGACTTACCGAGGTGTGTTTGGTAATTGCGGAAACGTGACGTTAATACCAATGCTGTTATCCTTTTCTTGGCTGCCTAAGGACAAACATCGGTAGACATCCATCGGAGAATGAAGAATGTGTATGTGGCCTCACACCTGTCGAAAATCACAGTTGTGTAAAGGTGCGCCAAGTTCAGTGCTGGTCGCAATTCGACACAAGACGCCGGTCGATCTGGGAGGTCAACTCAGGTGGGAGACACTGGAGAACCTACCCTGCAGCTGTGATCTCTCCCCATGCGATTATCACACCAACGGTCCACGGACAAGTTGGCGTCGATCTGGTCGCCAGTAAGAGAAACGAGTCTCATCGTTGTACATCGCAGAATACACTCGATCTCCCAGGCACCTATGGCTCTGCTGCATCCAGATCCCTTTGTAGGTGGTATGAAACCATCGGTAAAAGACGGATGGCAGCTCTATATATCAACCCAGATTCCAGTAATCTGTTCTTGACGTGCTGAAATAGCACACTGCCTGTAACCTCCGTTCAGACTTAAGCTGTTGTCGTCATTGCCTTAATCTGTCCTATAAGCTTACGATTTTCTCTTGTACTTAGTCCTTGCTTACACAATTTCGTCGCCACAATTTCTGCAGTTATTGTACTACAGGCCAAATGTCAGTGCGATTTGTTGCTATAATTCTCCCAAGTCTCACATGCCAATGATTCGACCTTTCTCAAAAGCCGACAGATGGCGAAAAGTGGTTATGTGCCGCCTCTGTGGTGCGCCTTCCACCTTTACTGTTCCAGTAACGTTGGCCAACACATACTTGCTCAATTTATCGGTCGGAATCACTTATTTACGTGAAAAATAAGCTACGATGATGATGAAATTTTAATTACACGTCCTAAATGCGCTGAAGGGTTGGAGTACAATTTGGTAACGTTCAGTCAAGAGTTCATGGTGTAACACTTCCCATATCCGCCATTATGCATTTTCATGTTCTTTGGAAGCCAGTCTTTCGATAGGTTTGATGTAATGTCGCATCTGGGCTAGCAGTGTGCTAATACTTTCATCTTTACGCATCTTCTGTACCCAAAATCATTTTCTTACATAAGTGAGCAGTGCACACAGCAGTCAATGATATCTTTTCGAAGGTGCAGCTTGGGTATGTAAACGTGTACAGTACCTGCTCTACTGAATACAAAGATTTACTTTAGTTATAATATCGGTTAGGTTACATGGCACCTCTAAAATGTTCATATCTTGCTACAAATAACTGATACTTTCGTATGTATAACGAAAGTAATTATTTCATGAGTCTGGACTCCATTTGAACAGTTGAGCACACAGACTGTGGTGTAATTCAAGCAGGAAGGAAGTCCCAGACAGTCGCGATTCAATCTGTACTTTCTTGCAGATCTAGATTTCATCTACAGAGCAGCTGTCGTCAGTGCTAGGAATTATTAGGTAGGCAAAGCAATCAGACCGTGAATGGCATAAAATGAAGTATATATCACAATTATACAGAACTGGAGACTTCATAGTAACATACTGTGTGAAGTGAGTCGTATAGACTCAGTGGGACTGTAAATGCATGTGATATCACATGACCTTAGCATGTCCGTAGCTTGTCAAACTGCTGTTTGCAGACCTATACTGCCACCTACCGAGGATAGAGAACGCTCTATATTATTATATATATTATACCTGAGCAAGGCTAGCTGTTCAAACAAATTTTGTGTAAAATAAAAGCAGATAAATAACAAATATAATGAAACAACAGTTTTGCATTAAACAAGATGACAAGGTAAAGTAAGGCCCATACAATGACTTAGTGGAGCAACCCACTGATGCTGATGTGGAACGTGTTACTTCAGTAATTATTTGCTGATTGGGGTACAGCTTTGGGCAAGGAATAGCTTTGACCGTTCTGTTTCGATCATTTACTGCAGTAGATTGCTGACACCCGCGGACTGCTGCTATCCCGAACGTGTGTTTGCGGAGAGAAGGCAGTATCCACTGTTGCCGCAATCGATACATTAGCTCCGGTTTTTCTCATGTGGTGGCAACCAGTCTGTACACGACGTGACAAAAGAATTTAATGGTACGTCATTTCACGTGTTCTCGTTACAGTGCGGCTCACGCAAATGTGGATCTTTCGACTCTGCTGCTGTGAATCTTCCTTCGACGTTACGTAACGGAGCCGCTCCGGTGAGTTCCTAGCTGGAGGCCACGATCGCGCAACCTTCCCCTCCAGACTCGGGAACACAAAAACGTGCATTACAGTGCGGCAAAGGCGCTCGTTAGCTGTCCGGATGTAATTCCCGTCCTGTTGCCACACGACCTGTCTGAGTCGGATTACCGAGCATTCGTAAGGTGTAAAGATACGGTTGCAGTGCCTCACTTCGCTGATAATTACTCCTTTCATTGTCGATGATGGATTGTGTCGTTGCTGTATCGGTCGGTGCACGGCAGTACACAGTACGAACAGGTTCCGAGAAGCCGCGCTCGAAAATTCGATTTTTCAGGAGCCGTATCCCGGAGTCTATTCATCACAGATATAAGAGGTCAGGTTTTTGGAATAGCCCTTGGACTAGCGACCATTTGTACATCCATCGGAAAGCGGGCATATTGTAACTATCCTGCAGTACAGAGTCAAAATTACAGTTCCTCTAGTACAGCCAAATAGAGCAAATTGGCTGGTTCTTTAGCATTAGGTGTGGACTAGGGCGTGTGTTAGGTGGCTTACAAAGCACCATTTATTAATGGGCAGTTCCTGAAAACCACGACAAAACTGTGAGTTTTGCAGTTGTGCAGATGGGCACTTCTGTAACTTCTTTACGTAGCAGATCATCGAAATTTTGTACAATGTGTCCTCAGAGTGGTAGTCTCCAGGAACACCCAAACGTTTTACGATATTATTATTCGTTGCAGAGATCCAGAGATTTAAAGTTACCCTACTCATGCAGAAAACCGCTAAAGTCGATTTTTAAATGTTTTTGCACTGCGTGACACAATTACCTAAATACCTAACCATAGCAAATGAGTTAAATTGTAACTGTACTGTCTTCAGACATTCATCTAGAAACGGAATTTCCCATTTTAAAAACTTTGTGTACGTCCAAAAAACCATGATTTTTGAGTTTCAGTTGTTGGGATGTCCATTTCTATAATTTCTGTTCATGGCAAATCGTTGATATGTTTACCCTGTGTTCTTAAGATGATGATCTCGGGGAATTTTGATACTTTTTCAATATCATTAGCCATTACCGAGATCCACAGATCCTAAGTCACCGTACTTACGCACGTAAAACATGCACGTATTCATAACACATGTTATTAGGCATAAATATAGTTTTAACTGACGTAGTTACCACGTGGAAAGGTTTCTAAGGTTACCGCAGGGGTTCTGACGTCATCAAACTAAGCTTCAATCCATCATTTTTTCAGCAATAGAACATCATGACGTACTGTCTCTGTATAACAGGCACTTCACGCCTATACAAATATGCCCGAAACGCTACTTGGCAAAAAACATGCCTCAAAAGAGCTTCAAATGACTGCCTAACGTAAAACGGAAAACCCTGTAAATTAAGCAAAATATTTCTTACAACATTTTTACTTTCCTTACATACAAATCAAAAAGCGTGTGTTGTCGATGAAATACAACCGATGAACAAAAAAATTTATTTATTGTCTATATGTGTCAAAGTATAGAGATATGTCAAACCATGTAAATAAACTCTCAAAATTTTATTGACCTATCGAATTTGATTTGCATAAGCGGCACCAGAAGAGAACCAGAGGAAAAATTCTCCTGTTGGACCATGCGTACCTTCTTAAGAGACTCAAAAAACTGGCGAACCAGCTGCTTCAGTCCTCATTCCCCCTTCTTCGCCAGAAATTTTGGCATGCGAATATATTTGCCCTCATTTCTAATGGTAGAAGTAACAGACAGTTACGACTGTGTCAGTGGTAGAGACAGAGAGAGGATACCATGATGTAGGGAGCGACAGTGGCAGTGACGGAGAAAAAGAGATGGATGAATGCAATAGCAGTGGGAACGAAAGAGAGGGGAGGTACTGATGGTCAGTGAGACACAGTGCTAGTAAAAGAGAAAGAGAGATGGATGCTAACTGAAGCAGTGGGAGCAAAAGAAAGAACAAACAGTGGAAATGAAAAATACGGGGGACCATATACAGGCTTGGCTGCGAACAAACACGTAGTTACAGGAGACAGCACATTTTTGACCGAATTTTAAACATGTGGATATAGGGGAAAAAATAAGTTGGACACCACAGAAATTTTGAGTTTCCGATGTATGGTGGAGACAGTGACTTTGGGAAAGAAAGGCAAAAGGAGATAATATAAGTTAGAGAGGAGATTGTTTCTGTGGAATATAGTATAAATGAACGGGAGATAAAGGAGATACCGAGATAGAGATATAATTAGATAGGGGGTGACGCTGAGTACGAAGTTTTAATTACAGATAAAACGGTTTAAAATGCTTTGTGTTAGAAGGGCGCTAATACGTTCGCATGGCAAAATTATTGATGACGAAAGTGGTATGCGGGTTGAAGTTGATTCGCCATTTTTCTGTCAGAATATTTGAAGGAGGAACATAATGGCTTTTTTGTGCTATAACAGGAGCATTTTTTCCGCTGATTATTTAATCATCGGTTGGGTGAATTTCGTTAACCACAAGAGATTGAAATATCGCAATTAGTTTATTGTATGTATTGTCGAAAGGTTATGTAAGCCTCAATGAAATTAAAATGAGGCACATGGAAGAAAGTAAACTGTTTATTATTTCCGAACGCATCTCCATGATTGTTAATATGTTTATCACAGTGAGACAAGACGATGAGTGCCTTCGAGGAAAATTTTTTGCGATTACCTACGGAACCATGATCGTACAGACGTCTACACCTCTTCGTCGGAGAAAATGGACGGCTACGAATGCCTCACTTCGGAGCTCCAAAAATATGGAAATCACTTGTAGTGCAGTGAGGAGGACACGTTTGCGCTTCCCAGCGAAATTTACCGTGCGAGGTGGCGCAATGGTTAGCGCAGTGGACTCACATTCGGGAGGACGGCGGTTCAAACCCGCGTGCGGTGATACTGAGTTGGGTTTTCCGTGATTTACCTAAATCGCTGCGGGGAAGTGCCGCGATAGTTCCTTTGAAAGGGCACTGCCGATTTCCTTCCCCATCCCTAAGACCATCCGAGCTTGTGCTCCTACGACCTCGATGCCGACGGGACGTTAAAAATTAATCTTCCTTCTTCGTTCAGAGCTTTTTCCAGCGTAACTTCTGCAACGCGTGCGAAACAACCTAGGCCCACATGTTGCAAGGCTGTTTCGACTGTAACAGCTAAGAAGCCGTTGCAAAGCTACCATACACTCCCTACATCTCCCCACGACATTTTAATATTTCTGGCACCGTGAAGGAAGACATTTGTGGCTGTTCATTTGTTTCGGACGTAGAGTTGTACGCTTGGTACAAGTATGGTTTCACAGGCAATCGCAGATAATTTTCTATGAAGGCATTGACCTCTCGTCTCACAGTGGAATAAATGTTTTAACAGTTGTGCCGACTACTTTTGAAATAATAAACGGTTTACGGGTACGTATTTATTTTCTATCTGTCTCGTTGTAACTTGACAGCTGCTTATAAAGAAAGAAACCATGCCGCCAGATTAGAGGAAAATTTCAGCTTTCAGGGATTCTTCAACCACGGACGACATTCTCCACGTGCGAGTTACTGTTCGATATTCCTCCGACGGGCGACAGTAAAATTCAGAGCACGCCTTGGAATTTACTACTGGTCACATCTGCAGCATCCACATTAACGATCGCCGCAATGGCCCACACTCAAAAAGAAGGCGTCGTAGAACTCACTATTGAGCCCACAAATGCTTAAGCACGTGTTCTTGCCCCTCACACTGGTTGTATCCGTTCTCGTATCAATCGATATACATCTGGCGGAATCAGACTGAATTGACAAAGGGTATTCAGTACAGCTGCTTCGCGTGTGACAAGACGATTTTTGAAACACTTACGTCTAGTATATTATGAAGAGATGATATATCTTGCCTCGAACACCTGTATGTGTGAGTACGGAACACTCGACGAACTTTGGTATGAGAACAACGGTACAGTACGAAAGAGAGTTCGACTTTACTCACAAAATTCATCACTGATGATATACAGCTGCATTTTATTTTCAAATAAAAGGAGAACACAACTAATAAGGTGCACAGAATGTCTATACTACATGTCGTGAAGAGGGACTGTTGTTCTGAAATCTGCCAGAGCTCTCCTTTATTGGAAAACAAAATTTAACGCAACTGTTGTGGATGGTATCAATCATGAATAAGCTCAACATTAATTACGAATATCATGTCATGAGAAAAATTAGTCCCAAAATTTTTCAGTATTGTATGACAGAATCTGCTATTTAATACAACGTATCTTAAAATAGGCTAAATCTGCTAGAAATCATCAACTATGCACAATACGAGGCTACCAGCAACTTCAGCAGTGGCCCGCACAGTTGGAGGCGTACTCAACAGTTTACCGATCTCTGGTGAGCCTTCGCCACTTTTCAGACAGACAATGCGACGGTGAATAGCTGAATGCCATAGAATGCCACTTAAAGTCCCCGCTGACTCCAGTTTTGCATCATGCAAGTCTCTGTTTCCATTTCCGAGGGATCGGCCATCTGGTGCAAGTCTTGTATTTGAATCACTTCGGCCACTTGCGTTTCTATGATGATGAAATAAATGATGATGCGGACAGCACCCGAGCCGGGAAAACCACCGACCTGGTAGGGAATCCAACTGGGGCCTTTCACGTGGCATTCAACAACGCTGACAATAGAGGCAGACTGTGATAAGCGACACGTGGCAACTTGAGATCTCAACCTAGCTGCCAGTAATCTGTTACGGCACTTCATGGGCACAGTCTTGCTGTAATCGCTGCCCAGATTACAGCTGTTGCGTCAGTCGAATAATCCTACAATTTTCTCATGTGCAGTCCTTCTTGCCACACTGTTGTTATGTGTTTACGTCGTTATCACACTTTCTGCAGTCGTTGCACTACATTTCTGTCTACAGCTCCATTTACATCTATATTCCGTAAGATACATTACGGTACGTCGTGGTGGGTACTTTGTGTACTTCAATTTCCTTCGTTCTTGTTCCATTCCCAATTGGTTCGCAGGAACAACGACTTCGGTAAGACTATAAATTCATAGTCTTTTCGTGGGATACACGCAGGAGGAAGAAATACAGGGTGATTCAAAAAGAATACCACAACTTTAGGAATTTAAAACTCTGCAACGACAAAAGGCAGAGCTAAGCACTATCTGTCGGCGAATTAAGGGAGCTATAAAGTTTCATTTAGTTGTACATTTGTTCGCTTGAGGCGCTGTTGACTAGGCGTCAGCGTCAGTTGATGCTAAGATGGCGACCGCTCAACAGAAAGCTTTTTGTGTTATTGAGTACGGCAGAAGTGAATCGACGACAGCTGTTCAGCGTGCATTTCGAACGAAGTATGGTGTTAAACCTCCTGATAGGTGGTGTATTAAACGTTGGTATAAACAGTTTACAGAGAATGGGTGTTTGTGCAATGGGAAAAGTTCTGGACGGCCGAGAACGAGTGATGAAAATGTAGCACGCATCCAGCAAGCATTTGTTCGCAGCCCAGGAAAATCGACTCGCAGAGCTAGCAGAGAGCTGCAAATTCCACAATCAACTGTATGGAGAATCCTACGAAAAAGGTTAGTTATGAAACCTTATCGTCTGAAATTGGTTCAATCACTGTCTGCAGCTGATAAGATTAAAAGAATCGATTCTGTGATTTTATCCTTGCTCAAATGGAAACTGATGAATCTTTCGTTTCAAAGATTGTGTTTAGTGATGAAGCAACTTTCCACACTAACGGGAAAGTCAACCGTCACAATGTCTGTATATGGGGCACTGAGAATCCGCGGGAAACAACTCAGTATGAACGTGACTCGCCTAAGGTGAACGTTTTCTGTGCCATTTCAGCCAATAAAGTTTTTGGTCCCTTTTTCTTCGATGGTGCTACTGTAACTGGACTACAGTATCTGGAGATGTTAGAGAATTGGCTGTTCCCTCAGCTCGAACAAGAAGCACAATAATTCATATTTCAGCAGGATGGAGCGTCACCACATTGGCACTTATCTGTCCGTAACTACCTGAACGTCAACTACCCGAGGCGATGGATCGGCCGCCAGGCAGCCCGTGACAGAGCACTTCATCACTGGCCTCCAAGAAGCCCTGATCTTAACCCCTGCGATTTTTTCTTATTGGGGTATGTTAAGGATATGGTGTTTCGGCCACCTCTCCCAGCCACCATTGATGATTTGAAACGAGAAATAACAGCAGCTATCCAAACTGTTACGCCTGATATGCTACAGAGAGTGTGGAACGAGTTGGAGTATCGGGTTGATATTGCTCGAGTGTCTGGAGGGGGCCATATTGAACATCTCTGAACTTGTTTTTGAGTGAAAAAAACCTTTTTAAATACTCTTTGTAATGATGTATAACATAAGGTTATATTATGTTTCTTTCATTAAATACACATTTTTAAAATTGTAGTATTCTTTTTGAATCACCCTGTATATGTTTTGATTCCATAAGGATAGCAAGTTCTTGGAATTTTAACACTCAGCCACGCCATATGCCAAATGCTTCTCTTGTATCGGAAGCCACTAAAGTTGCTGGCCACCTCCCTGCCGCTTTCACGGCCACTACTCAAACCCCTGGCGAAAAACGGTGCTCTTCTTGTATCAACCCTAATTTCTCTATCAATCCCGTCTCGTAAGGACCCCATACTGGCGAGCAACATTGAACTATTGGTCGAACGCAAATTTTCTAAGCTACCTGCTTCTTGTATGGGCTACAGCTCTTCAGGATTCTTTCACTTAATCTGTCTGACATCTTACATCTGTCTTATCCGTGATTGCATTCGTGTCGGACGACTGCTCGTGGCCTGGCTGCCCTCTCTTACCTGGCTTTCACCTGCACCACTCAGTAACCGCTGAGACGTACCGTGGATCCATGAAATTGCTTGCTGGTAAAGGGGAGTAACGTTCTGTAATCCTCGTGGTGATTTGTTTCTTTGTCTACATGCCCTTATTATTCTCTGGTTTGTGCCCGACCCTCAGACTAAGTCGTTCCTTACGTACGGTACGCTTACAGATGTTTAATGGATGTGACTGTGTCTAGAATTATTCTGGTACTGTGTTATCATTCACTGTGGCTCTTCTATTTACGCTCGATACGCTCCGTTTCGTTAACGCCGAGATTCAACTGCCAATCCCTGCGGCCTTTCTGCCTTTCAATACAATTTTCTAGCGCTGGTACTTCTCTGCATACAAAAGCGACATTCACGAAACGCCTCACGGAACTTTTGACATTATACAGTATGACATGCATACGTGGGGCGTTCAGTATGTAATACACTTTTTTTCAGAGATTCGGAATGTGCTGTGGGACTTCTTGGAGTCTTCCCGCTTCAGCCCCTATAATTTCATGAAGCTTTATAGGTGGCGGCGCTATACGTAGCCTTCAAAACGGCGTTTGCAACGCATCAGCTGTCATTGGGTTTCTTTTGGAGGAAAACCAGAGCGTCGAAGACATTCATAGGCTTTGCAGAATGTCTACGGAGACCTGGCAGTGAACAAAATGACAGTCAGTCATTGGGCAAAGCGTCTGTCATCATCGCTACAAGATCGCAAAACCAGTCGGATCTCCTGCGCGCCGGTAAGCCTCACACGTCTATGACTCCAGCAATGTTGGAACGTGCGGAAACGTTTGAGGTGATCAACGGATCACAATCGAACACCTCGCTGCTCAACTGAACGTCTCTGGTGGTAGCGCTGGCACAGTCTTCCTACGGTTGGGCCCTCAGAGCTGTGTGCCCGCTGGGTTCCTCGTTGCTTAACAGAAGACCATAAAGAACAACGAAAGACAATCTGTGAGGAATTTCTTGCGCGTTACGAGACTGAACGTCACACTTTTTTGTCCAATGTCGTCACAGGCGCTGAACCATGTGTCCTTCGGTTCGAACCGAAACAAAACGACAATCCACGAAGTAGCACCACATTAACTCTCCTCCGAAGGAAATGTTCAGAGTTGCACTCGCAGCCAGTAAAGTCATGGCGACAGTCTTCTGCGACTCTGAAGGCACTATTCCGTTTGATGTCCTTCCTCATGGTGCAACGATCAACTCTGAAGCGTGTTATGCTACGCTCAGGAAACTGAAGAAAAACTTCATCGTTTTCGTCTCAACAAAAATTCAAATGTACGTCTCCTTCTGCATGATAACGCAAAGCTACACAGAAACGTCTACGCACCCGAGAGAAGCTCACGAAACGTCCTTGGACTGGTTTCCCTCACCTATCGTACAGCCTGACCTCGCACCTTCCGAGCCATCTGTTTGGCCCAATGAAATGTCCACTCCATGGGAAGTAGTGCTTGTATGATGGGGAGGTAATTAACGTAGCAAGGTGTTGGCTCCTACGTCGTCCATTAGAGTGGTACCATGCAGGGTAAATAGTCTCTTCTAGTAAGGTGATTTAAAGCCTTCGCACTTAATAAAGATTATGTTAGAAAATAAGGTTTAGTAGCCAAAACAGTGTGGAATAATGCGTACTGGAATCCAGAATAAAACAAATGTGCGTTCAGAAAAAATGTGTTGCATTATTTATTGACTGCTCCAGCTGTGCGGTGGCGCAGGAAACATTGAAGTTGGAAAGTGGTTGTGGGTTCTGGGCGTAAACTCTTAACAATGTTTAAATACTCCGAAGCGCCAAATAAACTGGTAAAGGCATACGTATTCAAATATTGAGATATGTAAACAGACAGAATACGGCGCTGCGGTCGGCAATGCTTATACGTATAAGACAATTAGTGTCTGGCCCAGTTGTTAGACCGGTAACTGCTGTAACAGTGGCAGGTTATGAAGGTTTAAGTGAGTTTGAACGTCGTCTTATATTCGGCGTACGAGCGATGGAATATAGCATCTCGGAGGTAGCGATGGAGTGGGAATTTTCCCGCGCGGCTATTTCGCGAGTGTACAGTGAATATCAGGAATCCGGTAACATCGCTGCAGCCGGAAAAGATCCTGCAAGAACGGAACCAACAAAGACTGAAGAGAATCGTTCAAAGTGGCAGATGTGTAACCCTTCCGCAAATTGCTGCAAATTTCAATACTGGGTCATCAACAAGTGTCAGCGAGCGAACCATTCAGAACTATAAAGAGAGTATAATATCAAATCCAAAAAGATACTAATCCATAGCCGACACCACAATTAACATTAAACCAATTAACAAGGAAGCGAAGATCAGCAATAGAATCTACAAACTCAAGTTAACGCTCTAGTTGTTACAACACTTGAAATGAACAGAACAGTGATGCCAGCAACAAAGTGAAATTGTACTAAAGTTGGAATATTTATTTGGTTTCTTTTGTGTTCAGTGAAATTTCCACATTGCCAGTACTTTCCGTATTAAGTAAACTAACAGGAAGTTCCGCAACCTTCGAGTTCAGACACCTATTCGCACTATCTAGTCCCATACAAGCAGCTTTCATTCATTATTCCTCTGACTTCCTCGTAGTACTAGAATTCTTTATTACTCGACAAATTAGAATATAATCGGCATTTTACTCAAAACGGGCGTCCAATTTTTGCCTCTCTTCTTCATTTATTCTTGAGTAGCAAAAAAGCCGATCTCATTTACTCCCGTTTTCGACTTCCGTTTTTGTCCTCTAATACTGTTTGGTCTGTTTTTATCACTCGTACTTACTTCAACATATTTGCAATTCATGTGTGTAATTGACTTACTGTAGTTGATAAAATTGTCAAACTTTGTTCCTCTTTGTTATTGACGACACGACTGGCCTTCATACGTTTATACAACACTAACAAACGATAGAAAACCACAACACCTTGCAGGCACTTAAAAACACTACCAGCATGCACTTAACTTTCCGCCCGAATTGCTTCATGAATGTTACTACTGCATAACTAAGTACAATGAGCCCCTTGCTCATACCAAAGTGCACCACACATACCAAACAGTGAAAATTTACACACACATTCCTTGAACATCTGCGTCCACCTCTTCAGTCTTATACACACCAATAGAACGAGAAACCTGACAAGAAAACAAAAAGAAAAATCTTTGAACTGTCATTACCCTCGCAGTCAAACAAAAATACGCTGAACTCGTCAAACCGTAGAGATGGACCGCTGGTGAGGCTGCAGTTGTGGTGCTGGAGACAGGTCAGCATCCGGCGCGTATTAAGGTGGCGTATAGACTCAGCCACTTGAGGCTGGCGGCTTCGCCTGCATTAGCGAACAGCGGCGCCTGCAGCAAGTGAGGCGACTGACAGCTTCTGGGAGCTGATGGACAGGGCTCCTGTGATCCCATCATACTGCATAAAGAGAAGGCGTCTACCAACCCCGTTCACAGCACTTAAAGCCCTGCAGAAAACTGAGCCGCTCCGTGATCGATTGCCGTAGATCTCAGGCCGCAATCGAGGCAGCGCTATGCTGCGTCTCTCTAGGAGGAGAGAGACTCGCGACTCTCTAAACTGAAGAAGTACGCACGGGGCGTCTAAGTATGCTGTAGGCCCCGTCTGCAAGCAGTGCTCTACGTGACGCCGGCTGAGTAGTGTCTGCACCGGCGAGTATCTTGTTTTGCGGTTTGCGGGAAGATTCTGCGGGGGCTGTGTGGTGACGTTCTCGCAGTTAGATGCGTGCTGTCTTTCCTTGGCCGACGTAGTACTCGTAGCAGTGGAATAAACGTGGTAGTCGCATGATTAGCTGCCGTACGCGCCCTATGAATAGAGGTGCCGCACATCGGCGACTAGAAACACCGAATGGAGTTATCAGCCACTCTCCATATTAGTCGTCTACTGTGAATGCTTCCCGAGATATGTTTTCTGGTGGAGAACCAAGCAACACTTCAGTGTATGGTGGGCGTTAAGTTCTTCTTTCACTGGGGTTAGGACAAGAGGGTCATTTGTGTTCTGAACGTGTGTGTGGGCTTTAAAGTTACTGAATTTAACTGAGGGTAATGCTTCTGCGGGTTTAAGAATTGGTTGTTTTAAGAACAGAAGCTAAACTGTTCAAATTTTATTATGAGTTTGGTGACAATGTCTTTTTAACGTTCTTACTGCGAGGCCCCACTTATTTTAGTACCGTAAATTGTCTGTAGTTCTTTTGAATTTAAATGGCTGTGATGCTTGCAATGAGTTAAGAAAGATTTTGGCTAGCTTGTAAAGCCTTGTAGCTCTCTGTCAGCTAGTTATATTGAGCCGGAAATGAGTTTACGTAAGTTGCGAGCGTTAACATTCTATCTTAAAACAAAATTTATTTTCCTTAAAAATTTTCTTTGGCACTCCCGGACGTAATCATCTTAGTGGATATTACTGGTCCTTAAATTCTAATTTAATCTGACTTTTACCTCAAGATTGACTACGAAAGTTCAGAGCAGCTTTCCGTTCATTGTATTAAATGATTATTTGCCAGTGTATATTTTGTAATTTTGTAATAGAGATATAGCTGCTGTCTGATGTGTGTTAATGTATTCTGTGAAGGCAGCGGTCGGCAAGGTTGTAGTGGCTGTTTGTTTGCAGGCTAGGCTGTTTGTTGCATGCCAACGTCACCGTCATTTGAAAAAACATAACTACGCAAATAGTTATTTGTTGTTAATTTTTTGGTTATTAAATGTATATCATAAATGTGTGTGCCTCAGAGTCTATGTCGATGATCCATCCATGACGAAACTAAGTGCGTTTTTGTCAAGTAATACTACAAATACTGTTCAAGAAGCGCTATGGCCTCCCATCAGGAGATAGAGACTGGCGCTATCCATGTCTGTCACAGGAACAGAGACAGCAGTAGCTCATCCATGCGATGACGGATGACGACCTGCTTCCAGTCCCCGTCAGTTAGACCTCCAGAAGGCCCGCCAGATGGTGCCAACGACAGCTTTCTATCACGTTTGGCTCAGTAGCCAGCATTGTCCCTCCGAAGACAGTACATGTCATTCCATGGTAGATCGAAATCGACTAGAAGGCCTGTTTTTTCGACAAGAAGCCTGCAAACTGAACTGCATTAAAACAAAAGTAGTGTTAATGCAGCCTGCGATTATGTGCTGCGCTACGGTAGGCGGCAATGACATTGTAGCCAAGTATACGGGGGGGGAGGGGGAATCAGTTTACATTAATTTGCGGCAAAAGATGTTGTTGGTATGCCAAATCGATATATTCGACTTCGAAAGTGTGTGTGTCTGGGGGTAGGGTGGGGGGGGGGGGGGAGGAGATAACTTTTGGTGGCCAAAAACGTCGAAATTTTTGGAATTTTTCAAGTTTTTCGTTTATAGCTCGAAAGCGGCCAATATTTGGTAAATAACTGTCCGATAGCAAAATAAGCAGGACAAAATCCAGCGTCGATTAAAAGAAAAAACTGAAAACTGATCCAGTAGGTCGACCGAGCGAGGTGGCGCAGTGGCTAGCACACTGGACTCGCATTCGGGAGGACGATGGTTCAATCCCGTCTCCGGCCATCCTGATTTAGGTTTTCCGTGATTTCCCTAAATCGTTTCAGGCAAATGCCGGGATGGTTCCTTTGAAAGGGCACGGCCGATTTCCTTCCCAATCCTTCCCTAACCCGAGCTTGCGCTCCGTCTATAATGACCTCGTTGTCGACGGGACGTTAAACACTAACCACCACCAACACCGCCACCAGTAGTTCGATTTCTATACGGTTCAAAAAATAGCAAATTTTTTCAATTTTCCCATAAACTTTTTCTCACCAGTTTTAAATGTGCTCTAACTTATCTGCATCAAATTATTTAATGAATTGTCCTCCCCCCCCCCCCCCCTACCGGTCCCTGGTTGAAAGTCGTACAGCATCAATTCGTGAATTAGAAAAGCACCTATTTTTCGAAATTGGGGAAATTTTGAACCTTTTTTTATCCATGAAGCAAAATTCAGTAGAACCTTAAATTCACACTACTGGGATTTCCCAATTTTTCTGATGTTTATGAGTACGGGAATCAATTACAATTTCTTTCTGAGTCGATATTATACCATACGAATGCTTTTACATTGGTTTTAAAGAAATTTGTGAAATTTTTAAAATTTAAATTTTTCATGACTTGGACCTCTTCTTAAAATCTATAGTTTTCATGAGTTTGGACACGTAAAGCTGGTTTCTTGTTCCCTACATATATTTCTAATGCCTACAGACCTTTTTCTAAGTTCATTAGGTATTTTATACACTTGTATGTAAAATCTTCAATATAGCTGCGATACAGCAACTGTGTAAATCTGAAGAAATTGAAAAAATTTGCCAACCAGTTGCAAGACAAATGTTTTTTGTCCCTTGACCTACTTTCGATGTTTCTAAAAGGATATTCTTCAGAATGAGTGGGCCTTGTTTCATCACATGATGGTACATTAGATTATCTGAAGCCACTCGGTCGCTCTTCCTCGGGCCGATTGGCGTAATTTGTTTCCCCAGGTCTCTTACTCCTCAACTTTCTCTCCCGACAGTTCCTCGTCAGTTTCATCCTCATCTTCCTCCTCAGTGAGGTCCAGTTTAAATCTACGTAGAGTTTGATGTACGGAGTGTTGAGTAAAATCTCCACAGACAGTTATTGCACACAGTGGTGCTCTTGAGGTCTGATTTGCTGCAAGTGCATGCACTGGTGCATCCATTTTTGCAGCTACAGGACACTGGTTTCAGAAGCTCCTTCATCATGGAAATGGGTGTCAGTGCGACCGAGGCTGTCCTGTCTCCAACCCATTCAAGTGGGTCTAGCGTGTTCCCCATCCACCAATGAATCTGGAGGAATTCTCTGTAACTGTACAGTGCCGCAATGTCGTGTGCTGGAGGAAGTCGGGGCAAGATCACCTCTGTTGACGTCTTCACCAAGAGGTCATACCTCAGCTCACTGACACTGTACGTGGTCGTTCTTCTGGTGCCATATATTGCCATCATGATCGTCCCCTCAGCTCTGCTCGTGTCTGCAGCAGTTGCAAATGCCTTGTACGACACCATAGCAGCTTCCCTCACTGCTGGGATACTGTCGATGAGACTACATAATTTGATTTTCCTACGCCCGAATGGCACGAAGATTGTGTCACACCCAGAATAGGCAAGCGAGAGGGGAGTGTTTCTTCTGGAACTGGTACGACAAGGTGGAGCAGTATGTGTTATGAAACTTCCTGGCAGATTAAAACCGTGTGCCCGACCGAGACTCGGACTCGGGACCTTTGCCTTTCGTGGGCAAGTGCTCTACCATCTGAGCTACCGAAGCACGACTCACTCCCGGTACTCACAGCTTTACTTCTGCCAGTATCTCGTCTCCTACCTTCCAACAAGGTAGGAGACGAGATACTGGCAGAAGTAAAGCTGTGAGTGCCGGGCGTGAGTCATGCTTCCGTAGCTCAGATGGTAGAGCACTTGCTCGCGAAAGGCAAAGGTCCCCTGGTCAGTGCTACAATACATGAGGGTGAGATAGTGAAGGAATAGGCTGACTAGCAAACAACAGCCACCGTGAAAATAGGCAAACGATTTTCCCAGTACCTACGCAAGCACGTGGGAACTCATTCGAGAATCCTTTTGAAATGTCTGGCGCTGGGACAGCGACTTGCATTGATCACAGACTACCAACCCCAAAAAATCCACCCTGGAAGCGTTCCTCCGCCCCAGAGGGCGCCAATGTACAGTCGTGCAACTAATTCACAAGGTTGTGATACTTCATTGTACAAAGTGTACAACTCTGCTTCTGCCGTTTGCTGATAGGTGGCGACAACGGCCAGTAGCGGTCGAAGGAAGCAGATCGCAGACTTCAGGCAGTTAGCTTGGACCTCGGTCAGCATAACCTCATTCAAACATTAGTCGATTGGTGTCTGCGTCATAAAGTCGTTCTTGATTGAAAATGTCAGTTTACTAGCCTCATTCTCGTCATTTGCGGAGGTGTTATTGTTTTGTATGAATAAAACAGTGGCTGAGTCTCATAGAATGCTCTCACGTACGTATGGTATGGACGCTATTAGTGAAATAACGTGTCGTGAGTGGTTTCAACGCTTCAAGAACGGTGATTTTAACGTCGTAGATCGGCATAGTGGTGGAAGAGAGAATGTTTTCGAAGATGCAAAGTTGGAAACATTGCTGAGTGAAGACTTGCGTCAAACTCAAGAAGAATTGGCTCGATTAGTAAGGGTGACACACAGAAAACCATTTCAAAACGTCTTAAAGCTAAAGGAATGATTCAGAAAGAAGGAATTTGGGTCCCGTGTGAGCTGAAACCAAGAGACGTTGAATGGCGTTGGTTCAAATGGCTCTGAGCACTATGGCACTCAACTGCTGAGGTCATTAGTCCCCTAGAACTTAGAACTAGTTAAACCTAACTAACGTAAGGACATCACAAACATCCATGCCCGAGGCAGGATTCGAACCTACGACCCTAGCGGTCTTGCGGTTCCAGACTGCAGCGCCTTTAACCGCACGGCCACTTCGGCCGGCTGAATGGCGTTGGTGTGTTTGTGAACAGTTGCATCAGAAGTAAAATGGGAAGGGATTTCTGCATCGCATTGTGAACGAGGACGAAAAATGGGTTCATTAAGATAACTCTAAAAGCAAAAAATCATGAGGATATCCCGGCCATGCTTCCACGTCGACGGCCAAACCGAATATTCGCGGCTCTAAGATCATTCTCTTCATTTGGTGCCACCAGCTCGGTGTCGTATACTATGAGGTGTCAAAACCAAGTGAAGCAACCACAGGTACTCGTTATCGAACTCAATTAATGCGTTTGAGCAGAGCATTAAAAGATGAGTGATTTTACAGCATGACAACGCTCGACCCCACGTTGAAAAAGAGGTAAAAACGTACTTCGAAACGTTAAAATGGGAGGTCCTACCCCACCAGCCGTGTTCTCCAGACATTGCTCCCTCTATCACCTGGTTAGATCAATGGCGCATGGCCCGGCTGAGCAACTCTTCCGATTTCATGAAGAAGTCACAAATTGGATCGATTTGTAGATCGCTTCAAAAAATGAACAGTTTTTACCACGCGGGATTCGTACACTGCCCGGATTATGGGAGAAAGTAGTGGCCAGCGATGGAAAATACTTTGAATGATACATGTGTAACCAATTTGTTTCATTAAAACCTCAAATGTTGGGGGAAAACCGGCAGAAGCAAAGTTGTAGACCTTGTAGATAACCATCAGTTCTTCATTTTTATGCTCAGTGCTACCTGTTTTGATCAGCAGTCCATTATCAAGGGGAAGCAAAATGTAACCAGCTTGTCACTACAACATTTGAAGTGAACAACTTCAATGTAGGCAGCAAAATATAGCTTGTGTTGCAATAAATAATGTTGCCATGCATTGAGCATAAAATTGACAGCTGATGGTCATCTGCAATGACGATTGATAGCTGGAAAGCCCCACCTCATCACAAATCTTTACCAACGAGGATTACTGGCGGAGTCCTGACCTATTTTAGGCCTTTCGGACAAACTACTCCTGACATAGAATTAAGGCATTGTTATTGGCAATGTCCTGCTAGCGATCATAGCATTTGGTATTGCCTTAGAAATTTCTTTCTCGAAAGGTGTTATGAAACACTGGCCATCCTATGGAAACCTCTCGCTTTTTACTCGGTATGGTCTGCCTTGACCACACTCAGACAGATCGAGGAAAGCCGAGCCGTCAGAATAATCTTCGTCCCTCACAAGCCGGGAAACCCGTACTGGCGTTAACAATAGCTGCATCAGGAGACGCTGCAGCATTTTGTGTAGAGTCACAGCTCTGCACAGAACATCACGTAAGAGGTCTGCCCTCGCCTCAGCGTCGCGGTTCGGGCTGCAGCATCCATTATTCAGTCGCAGCAAAAACGCCTGGGCGGCCCGTCCCGGCGCTGCGGTTTTTGCCGGCGGCTGGCTGCCGCGGCACGAGCTGCAGGCAGACACTTGCCGGCGACGGCAGCGCCCTGTTGTCACGCGCGCAGCAGCCTGCGGTGAAGTCACTGCGGGCAGGCCGCGCCGTAATGCGCTCTCGTCCATCAGCATGAAATTAACTCCTCTTTCGTGGAACTCCAGGCCTGGTAGGCCTAGACCTCATACGACAGGGTACGGTGCTGCAGTGCATGTGTTATTCCAAATTACGATGCAACGTTCCTTTGGACATGAATGCGTGTCCAAAGGAACATTTCACCGTAGTTCGGAATAAAACAGTCACTGCAATGTCGTATTTATTCGCCGACACTGGCCAAGCGACTTGTAAAATGTCTCGCCTGTACATAATGGATGTTTGAGTACAGATCGCAGACACGTGATTGACGACATATGGAAGTCTGGGACTAGCTATGAGTTGTGCTCGTATAGCTCAACGGTGCCGCCACGGTAGCTCAGCGTATTCGGTCGGAGAGCTGGTTGGCCTCTGTAATAAAAAAACTGAGTGAGAGGCTCAACAACTAATTTGATCGGTTGTCATGTGATGTCCGTAACGACAAAAAAAAAAAAAAAAAACGATATGGAAACCGCTAGCGATAAGCGGGAAACCCGGGTTCGGTACGCATTTTCATTGTCGTCCTTCCATTACACACCTCATGACTGTCCATATTCGCAATTACGAATACATTTCGTGTGTTATACCGTCTACGTGATCGCACTTCCTTTCATCAGCCATTAATTCTTTGAGTGGAACATCTTTTATTCGGCATTAAGATGGAACAACAGTCTCCTAGACCGCTAACTCGTTTCAGCTATATTTTTTATGTTCCCCCCGCCCCCCCCCCCCCCTTAACTTCTTTGCACTTCGTAATCGTTTTTATCACTCTTTAAGGTATAAAAACATAAACCGTAATCATTGTTAAAATATCAGTAAATATATAAATAACGAAGGTTTATTGATAGCAAAATCGATTTTCAATCACATAGTGATCATCTTCAGTGCTGGAAGTTAGAAATTTCACATAGCCATCAGTGAATAAAAACAAAAACCACAAATACACCTGAGTATAAACCAACTGTAGGAAAGAACATACCAGTGGTATACTAATTAAACTCATAGGCACTTGTGTCAAGTTGTTATCAGTAACCAAAACTGAGAAACTATCACAATAACTGAAGCCGCTGTTTACATTCACCTGTACAGCAGACCTCAGTGTGACAGGGTCTTGGAAAGCCCTCTGTCTGGAGTGTGTCACGTGATGTACCTATTTGACTTCTTGGTTTCAATGTAATATTTTACGTAAATTAAGAACTTTATATCTCTGACTCCCTACGCCAGATGGCGGTTACTGTGTTATAACAAATTATGCTATATCTGATGTCATGTTATTTGTATATTTTTCTTCTTTACTAGTCCTGTAATCTGACACCATATAATTTCACATGTTGATTTTTGTCCTTATAGGTTTTTTAAGTTGTTTGAAAATAACACGCCAGCGTATGTTGGCAAGATGTGCATTTCCCCCTTTCTTTCTTGCTATGCGTTTTTAATGTACAACTTTAAAATTGAAATGTTCAATAATAATTTGCAAGTGCACTTTGGTATTTTATGGTAATCTCTTGCCAAATAAAGTGTTGTTAAGTCTTCACGTGACACACGCCGCATAGAGAGCGTTCCAAGACCCTGTCACACCGAGGTCTGCTGTACAGGTGAATGTAAACAGCGGCTTCAGTTATTGTGATAGTTTCTCAGTTTTGGTTACTGATAAGAACTTGATACCAGTGCCTATGAGTTTAATATGTACACCACACGTATGTTCTTTCCAACAGTTGGTTTTTACTCAGGTGTATTTGTGGTTTTCCTTTTTATTCACTGATCGCTATGTGCAATTTTTAACTTCCAGCACTGAAGATATCACTATGTGATTGAAAATCGATTTTGCTATCAATAAACCATCAATATTAAGGCCAACGCTGACGTTCCTTTTAATTTAACATATATGGTCGTTGTGCACACAGCACTTCATGGAGTCGCCAATCAATAAATCAGTAAATATAAATTTATTATTAGAAATAAATTTAATTGCTTACACTACTGTCATTTAGAAATACATTTTTAATATAATTACTGGTACAATTTAAAGAAACTGAATAGCCAGAAGTAGAGCAAGAAGAAAATTTAAGGTTCATTTCTCAGCCCAAATGTTTTGCGCACTTTACATGAACACTACAAGCACGTTGGCTCTTCATAACGAATACACCTGCTGGCATTTTTTTTCTTTTCTATACGGGTAAAATTGAAAACTTTTTCATTCTTCAAGCTAGTCTCGAAACAAAAACTTATTGCGTTGGCTAACGATTTTCTTTTCTTTTGTTGCCTCTTCTTGTACAGATAAAAATAATATTCTGTAGCTCTTGTGGCAACTTACAATTTGCCAGTCGGTATTTCACGAAAGCATGTACGAAATATAGAGAAAGTATTTCCAGGAAATCAAAACGTCGTAGGGTTTTCCTTTTCTTCACAAATTCCGTAAAAACTAATTGCTCTTAGTCCAGTCATGGTTACCATGCGGTAAGAAATAGCCGGCGGCCTCGTTCTTGTTTTATGATTAGGAGAATAAACGCAACGCATCATATCTACACTCCTGGAAATTGAAATAAGAACACCGTGAATTCATTGTCCCAGGAAGGGGAAACTTTATTGACACATTCCTGTGGTCAGATACATCACATGATCACACTGACAGAACCACAGGCACATAGACACAGACAACAGAGCATGCACAATGTCGGCACTAGTACAGTGTATATCCACCTTTCGCAGCAATGCAGGCTGCTATTCTCCCATGGAGACGATCGTAGAGATGCTGGATGTAGTCCTGTGGAACGGCTTGCCATGCCATTTCCACCTGGCGCCTCAGTTGGACCAGCGTTCGTGCTGGACGTGCAGACCGCGTGAGACGACGCTTCATCCAGTCCCAAACATGCTCAATGGGGGACAGATCCGGAGATCTTGCTAGCCAGGGTAGTTGACTTACACCTTCTAGATCACGTTGGGTGGCACGGGATACATGCGGACGTGCGTTGTCCTGTTGGAACAGCAAGTTCCCTTGCCGGTCTAGGAATGGTAGAACGATGGGTTCGATGACGGTTTGGATGTACCGTGCACTATTCAGTGTCCCCTCGACGATCACCAGTGGTGTACGGCCAGTGTAGGAGATCGCTCCCCACACCATGATGCCGGGTGTTGGCCCTGTGTGCCTCGGTCGTATGCAGTCCTGATTGTGGCGCTCACCTGCACGGCGCCAAACACGCATACGACCATCATTGGCACCAAGGCAGAAGCGACTCTCATCGCTGAAGACGACACGTCTCCATTCGTCCCTCCATTCACGCCTGTCGCGACACCACTGGAGGCGGGCTGCACGATGTTGGGGCGTGAGCGGAAGACGGCCTAACGGTGTGCGGGGCCGTAGCCCATCTTCATGGAGACGGTTGCGAATGGTCCTCGCCGATACCCCAGGAGCAACAGTGTCCCTAATTTGCTGGGAAGTGGCGGTGCGGTCCCCTACGGCACTGCGTAGGATCCTACGGTCTTGGCGTGCATCCGTGCGTCGCTGCGGTCCGATCCCAGGTCGACGGGCACGTGCACCTTCCGCCGACCACTGGCGACAACATCGATGTACTGTGGAGACCTCACGCCCCACGTGTTGAGCAATTCGGCGGTACGTCCACCCGGCCTCCCGCATGCCCACTATACGCCCTCGCTCAAAGTCCGTCAACTGCACATACGCTTCACGTCCACGCTGTCGCGGCATGCTACCAGTGTTAAAGACTGCGATGGAGCTCCGTATGCCACGGCAAACTGGCTGACACTGACGGCGGCGGTGCACAAATGCTGCGCAGCTAGCGCCATTCGACGGCCAACACCGCGGTTCCTGGTGTGTCTGCTGTGCCGTGCTTGTGATCATTGCTTGTACAGCCCTCTCGCAGCGTCCGGAGCAAGTATGGTGGGTCTGACACACCGGTGTCAATGTGTTCTTTTTTCCATTTCCAGGAGTGTGTTACTATAGCTTGTTACCGTTTTGATTGTTAAAAAAAATTATCTTAGTATTTGTTAATGTGTAACTGCCCTCTTCACTTTAATGCAGGCCTTCATCCATTGTGTATTCTTAAATTGCTGCTGGCTTTCAGCCGTTAATTGTTTGTAACATTGCTTGTGTCTTTAAGCCGACAAATAGTTTCAGTTCTGTCTTGAAGGCCTTCAGCAGTCACTATAACTTGCTACAGTTATTAAGATTGTTAAAATTGTTGTTGGTATTCGTAACGTGTAATTGTCCACCTTATTGGTAATTCAGGGCTTCAACCATTCTGATTTTTGAAATTGCTTCTGGCCTTCTGCCGACGAATAATTTTGAACCTTCTACATCAGTCCATCAGCCGTTGATTGATTGTAACATTCCTTGTGGCCTTCAACCGACAATAACTTGCAATTTTTATAATAACGCTTTCAGCCGCCAGTGTCGTAAAATGTTTAAAAATGATTGTTGATAGTTTGTTTTTAAAAAATAAAGTGTATGTGTTTTCTCTGCAATCAACGGTAACTGCAGCTCGTAGTCGTGCGGTAGCGTTCTCGCTTTAAGCGCCCGGGTTCCCGAGTTCGATTCCCGGCGGGGTCAGGGATTTTCTCTGCCTCGTGATGACTGGGTGTTGTGTGATGTCCTTAGGTTAGTTAGGTTTAAGTAGTTCTAAGTTCTAGGGGACTGATGACCATAGATGTTAAGTCCCATAGTACTCAGAGCCATTTGAACCAATCAACGGTAACTGATTAGTCCCCGTACACACCTTTCCTGCTTTCTCTAAGTCCCACGTGTCACAGATACCTTCCCTTGTTCCGGCGTAACATCAAGCGCCATCACATCGGCCAAGAATGTTACACCAGAGAGGGCTGTGAGACGACGTCAGCCAATAGTACGCTATCTAGGACAACAGCACTACAGGAGCGGCGCCTATACGAAGAGAATAAAAGCGCCGCTCCGCACTGGAAGACGAGCCATCATAGCCATGACTTGTGAATTGTATTATTTGCTTGCGGGGAAATTGTATATATCGAATGATATTGATTATTTGCGTGTCGCCATTGCTTGCGACCCATCTTTGTAAGTTCGAAAAGCTAAGTATTGTCAATTTAAAACTCCATTAATAAGATTTGCTTGAATTGTTGTCTAGTTATCCGTGAAAGGCACCCTATGTTAGACGAGTTAGCAGGAAACGACATTTTGACGACGAAGATTTACAAACAAATCCCCCGCCTCGCGGCCACTAAATTTTTTGCTATGTTTTGCTGGCGTCTTCATTCTCACCTGTCTTTACTTTGCACAGGTGTTTACTTGCTTTAACAGTCCCTTATAGTGTTTTTGCTAAGTAGTGTTTTCAGTTGCGTGTTGCAGAAATTTTCATTGCTTTTGTACTTATTTTTCTTGGTTTCCTTGTCTGTTTCTTGCATTTGTCTCTTCCAACATGCCCACCCCACCTATCCCATTCCCTCCTCAGGCGCCACAGCTGCCAGCGTTAGATGCAACACAGCTAACGCAGACGTTTCAGTTCCAGACTCAGCAAATACCTACACTGTTCAACACAGTGCAGCAGCTACTGGCCAACGCTGCGCGCCCGACGGAACAAGCAACACCTAAAGCAGCTATACCGCCTTTTCGCCAGTTTCATGATAAGAAGAGGAATGGCTCGAGTGGTTGCAAGAGTTTGAAGCCCACGTAATTGCTCACAACGTACCAGGTACCGTGAAACTTCCCTATACATTATCCACGGTCGGAGTCCAATCTTCAGATTAACTAGGAAGTTATTTTCTAACGCCACTCCGAGTGAACTTTCATATGATCTGGTTGTAGATTCGATAACTCACTATTATGACCAACAAGTGAATGTGGTAGCAGCTAGGTATCAGTTCTTTAATTTTAAAAACGGCCAGGAAAATCTTATCACAAGTGGGTAACAGATTTGTAGGATATGACGAGGGAATGCAAATTCAAATGTGCTTGTGCTGCTTTATATTCAGATGTAATGTTGCTTGATGCGATAGTGTACAATGTAACTGATATCAAACTCAGAAAAGAGATTTTGAAACAGTTCGATCCATCATTTCAGCAGGTAGTGCAAATACTAGATCAGTAAGATTTATGTGCCCTGTCGGCCATTAAATTTGAGCAGCGAGCAGTTTGTCAGGTTGAGTCAGTTGTTTGCAACCAACCCATTCGGCAGTGGCAGCATGCGCTCGCTATGCCGAGTAAATACGCTCCAAGCCGCATATGCAGCTCCCCAAACAGGCGAACGGAATTAAGTCTCACCCTCGGTGTTATTCACAGCAGAAACTCTTAGAGCCGGCCGCAGTGGCCATGCGGTTCTAGGTGCTTCGGTCTGGAACCGCGCGACCGCTGCGGTCGCAGGTTCGAGTCCTGCCACGGGCATAGATGTGTGTGATGTGTTTAGGTTAGATTTAAGTAGTTCTAAGTTCTAGGGGACTGATGACCTCAGATGTTAAGTCCCATAGTGCTCAGAGCCACTTCAACCAAACTCTTAGACCGCCCCTCCCAACGAGCTCAATGTTACGCTTGTGGCAAGAAAGGACATGTACCAGGGTTGCATCGGAACAAACAGAGCAGTGTGCATCTCTTGTTCATGCCGTTTATTGTTTGTCATCTTCTCTTTCGGTACTGCCGCCTCGTTTTCTTATTCGATTTACTGGCGTCACTAAGTTCGTCTTACCAGCGCATGAGTGGCAGCAGCAGCGCTTATCGATAAGAGCACTGTCGTTTTATCTTTGAGCCTACCTCTACCATTTCCAGCTCGTCGTGTGTCGGGAGTTCAGACAGAACGCAGCAGCTGTGAGGTAAGGAAGGACCGAGCCAGTGTCTCCGAGTCGTCGTGCGTCCGAAGGCAGTTGAAACGCAGCGCCAGTGAGGTCCGGACAGTACTCGCCGACCGCTGGCGACACACGTGCACTGTCCGACGGAAGAAGACTGGAGAGGAAACGACCGTTGGTTGGTCGTTCGGTCGGTCGTCTTATCGGACGACGTGTATTTGGTCTTTTGACCGATTCTGGGCCTCCTCAGATGGTCATCTTGCCGGAGGTGGGTCGGTTCCTTCCTTGTGCAGAGATGTCGGGTGGCCAATGGACAAGCGTTCCCTCTGCATGGTTGGGTTCTAGCCAGTGTGCCCGGGCCGCCGTGTCTCCGAGGGCAGATGAGGATTTACCTACGTAGCGTAGGCCGTGCGTGCTGCATAGAGCACGGCAACTCGGCCTGCGGGTCGCGCGAGGCGTGTTTACAGTCTGCAGCACCTTCCGACCTTCTCGGCCTTCAATCGTACAATATTTCCCAGCGTCTTTTAAGCGAAGTTTGAATCACAATAGCAACATGCGTTACATCACTATACGCATCTTTTCCAGAACATTCGAATGATGATAAAAAAAGTACAGCGTCCCATTTAAAATACATGTACTTGTCTCATTATCTCGGTCAATATAAACGTCGTTATTATTGTTCATGTACCAAAGTATGTGCCCCATAGTCGGCTATGATTCGCCGAACACCGCTTGTCGATACGTACAATCGCCAACGGAATAATGTTGGTGTTACGTCTTACGCGGCTCACCCTGTATATAGGTGAAAGGGAAAAATTAGAGATTTACTTTATGTTGCGAATACTCTCGAATGTTAATGAATATCTTTGACTGTCCTAAAACATTCTCGAATGTACTGGAATAATACAGCGTGTTCTTGATTACCTATGAATGACCTTTCGAGTTTTCTAACAGTTTAAAATATTCTGTAATGTTCCAGAAATTTGCAGAGTTTTCTTTAACTTTTTCGAATATTTATGACAGTTTTGGAAAGCTCTCAAAATTTTTGGGATGTTCCCAGTATGAGAAAATACTTAGGGTATTCCTGAATACTTCAAAGGATTTAAGAGTACAATTTTTTTACGATTTTCCGGCATGTTCATTTCTACAATGTTCTCGAATTTTCTTGAATGACCTGGAATGTTTTCAAAAGATGAATGAAAACAGAAACAACGTGAAGTGGTCTTTTCAGCTAGATTTCCTAATTTAAAAAAAAATCTAAATAGTGGAGATTTAAATTTTTTAAAAAGCATGTCCCTATATTCATCCCCGTTCTCTACTTCTTATCAGCCCCTTTAAATTTATATGCACATTGATAAAAAACAAACACCTTTTATAATAAATTCGTTTTAATGATAACGTGTTTATATGTGCTTCATACAAAAATCATTTCTATACTCAGCCATCCAAAACTCGCGTACAAAGGTTTTTCTCTCACAAATATCTGTGTTATATTTGTAACCAGTTCTTTGACAAATATACATAAGAAGTGGCCTTATAGCATTCTTTTTCCCAGGAAATCGTCTTGGATGAGTTTTTCTTGTTTTTACCCCTAGAGTAATGATGCTTATATCCTTAAAGCTAACAGATCCAAGCTGAGGGAATACAGTGTTCGACTGTGCTGATTACAATAACAATCCGTCACTGATGTGGCGTATTCCAGGATGGCATCTCAGTTTGTCCACTGTAACTAAACAACTACAATTTTTTATCGAAATATCCACGGGTGTACTGCCGGTCTACAGTGTCCAACGGGCACAATATTTCGGCGATCATACATGTCGCCATCATCAGGTGAACTGACGGACTGAGCTCCTGTGAACGTGCCGGCACGGAGATCCGTACGCTATGGCTGCTCAGAGGGAACTAGGTTCGGTCGCGGCGGCGGCCGATTTAAATACCCTCCGCCCGCGGCGCGCTCCCTCCGCTGTCCGCGCCCCGTGCCACGGTCGCCCGGTGGAACGGATTGCGACGGCGTCTGACATGACGTCTGAGTGATGGCTCTGTCCGCCGTGGTCGTCACAACTATACGTTTGCTCGATTTACTCTTGATTACCCCAATCGCTGGTTCCCAAGCCTTGCTAAGATTACAGCCACAGTCACGGCTTATGAGGTCGTCATTGGTTCTAATTTCGATGCCCTCTCTAACAACGCTGTCCCAGTATCTCGACGTCTGTACCAGAATCCTCGTGCGTTCATACTCCATAGCGTGATTTTCCGACATACAATGTTCAGCGACCGCCGACTTGCTCGGATACATCAGTCGAGTGTGCCTCTGGTGTTCACGGCATCGATCCTCGACGGTACGCACCGTCTGACCAATATACGACTTGCCACATTGACACGGAATCTGGTACACGCCGGCCTTCCTCAGACCGAGGTCACCTTTGTCGCTCCCCACCAGTGCACGAGTTTTATTTGGAGGACAAAACACAGTTCCGACCCGGTGTTTCTTCAAAATTCGGGCGATTTTCCCCGAGAGTGCGCCTGTATATGGAATAAACGCAGTGCCTACCTCCTCCCTCGCGATTTCATCCATCTCCACAGGTTGTGCTGTATTGCTTGGGCGGAGAGCACGTTGAATCTGCCACTCTGAGTACCCATTTTTTATTTTTTATTTTTTGGTACCTGGCGACACACATGGACTGTCCGACGGAGGCAGATTGGAGCGGGACGTTCCGTTCGTCGTCTCATCGGCCGACGTATATTTGGTCCTATCACAGTTTCTGGACCTCGCAGTTGATCGATTGGCGTGGAGCAGCGAGGAAATCTCCGCGGCGCGTAGTTTGGCCGAGGCCGCTGGCGGCGTCCACGCGCGGTCGGAGTGTATGGTGCTGTCCGAGTGCTACGAGGTCCGTGGCTCATCGATCCTGGACACGGAAATTGAGTTTTGACTTAATCTACGACCAAATCCCGACTGTTCACATTGTGTTGTTTGGATTTAGTTGTCGGCTGTTGCGACACTCCCGCGAGCAACAACTTGTGTTTCCAAGTTAGCAAATTTTAGCCACCCTCCGGTGGAGTTTAACTGTATTTGGTTATTTGAATTGAAGTGCGCCAGCGGAATCTTCTGCCTTGTGCCCGCTAACGTTCCGGTTATCTGCCCTGGTCATTGACGTAAATTCAGGCAGTGTATTTTCCTCATCGTGTTGTCACTGTCCAGCACGGTGTGTGGTTTGACAGCTCAATGTATAATTGGTTGTGGGCGCCAATACCCTCTATGTTGTTTCATTGAACTCCCTGTTGTGTGCTGGCCGGGTGGAGCGGAAGTTATCATGTCGGTGGGTCCGTTGACTGTCGGTTGGTTGGGCTGTCGTCAGATCGAGAAAGGTTTAGCCAACTGCCTGGCTCACCTAAACGAGCGTTAGTGTTTGAATTCCAGGCCGACCCTCCTAAACTTCTGAGCGCAGATGGGTGTATCGCCTTTTCTTATTTGTTCTTGTTGTTTGTATTTGCTTCTAGCCGATTTTTAAATTAAGTTTGTTTTGCCCTTAAGGCGTAAGATTGTTTGGGCCTTCAGACTAATTTAAAGAACTGCTTTAAGTAAGGCCTTTGGCCTTTTTAAAAATTTAATTTTGTTGAGTCTTAAGTGATGGGCCTTCAGCTGATACTGGATTAAAGTTGTTCTGCTCTTAAGGTGTCAGTTTGATTGGGCTTTCAGCCTAATTAAAGAACTCTTTTAAGGTAAGGCCTCTGGCCTTTCAAAAATTATTTTGGTTTGAGTCTTAAGTGATGGGCGTTCACCCGATTATTAGATTAAAGTTGTTTTGCTCTTAAGGCGTCAGATTGCTTGGGCCTTCAGCCTTATTGAAAAAACTGATTTAAGATAAGGCCTTGTGCCTTTTAAATTGGAGCGGCACGGAATAAAATTTCCAAATTTAATCAAGTATTCCTTCCACTATACTGCACATGTACAATAACTACAATTGTTTCGGGGTTGATGTTGGAATGCAATGATTATAAGCAATAAGATATTGTATATCGATGTTCAGTATTAATGATGAGGTAGCGTGAAACACGTCTTGAGAAGTTAAAAATAAAGAGAAAAGTTTTGCAACCAAGACAAGTGTATAACCATTAATACCAACACGGCCGCATGTGGTTTCATTGTATACTTTCTTCCTCGTGTTGCTGTTTAATGGACGACAGGGCGTGTAAGCAGTAACCACTGAGCAATAACACCATGGATTTCAAGGTCTTCTCCAAACAGCCGCGGTAGTGTCTAGCAGCGGCATCAGCTGTATCCGCAGTGTGCCGCGGCGAGCCGGATAACCCCCAGAGAGAATTAGTCGGCGGCTGCCACAGCTACAACTCGCGACGCCACTCGCAAATCGGATTACATAATCGATGTCTGCCGCCGGCAGTCGACAGCAAACGGCAGCCGGCGCTGAGGGGTATCAGCGCTCTACCGGGCGCAGGTGGCGAGTGCACTCCGTCCCTACTCGTGGCGGCTATGTTGTTCGCTTCCGCATTTCTGCTACCACTCTACACACATATCTCGATCACAGTGATGTTTTGTGAAGGTTTTTCTGTTCTACAATGGGAAAAGCCCTAAAACGTCGGATGGTGAAAAAACAAAGACGTAACGAACGAGTTAGGCAAAAGGAAACACAGACATCAAAATCTTAAGTTGATAGTGCAAAGTGACAAAGCAATAATGACTAGAATGAGCATGAGAAGGATAGATGCCAGCTAGCACTAAACGGAACCAGCCCTTGGACAAAAGAGTATCAGCTATACGAATGTCAAGAGCTCAGATGGCAAGCAAGAAA
Organism: Schistocerca serialis cubense; assembly: GCF_023864345.2. Classification (NCBI taxonomy): domain Eukaryota; kingdom Metazoa; phylum Arthropoda; class Insecta; order Orthoptera; family Acrididae; genus Schistocerca; species Schistocerca serialis. Next base: position 424,265,925 of record NC_064646.1, read on the forward strand.
AGCAATGGAAGCCTGAAATTTAGAACCGACATACAGTGGAGGTGAATATAGAGCTATGGGAAGGGAAGAGGAGGGAGATCAGCATGAAATGGCAGAAAATAGCGCACTTGAATCGAAACGAGGAAGTGCTGAATAAACGATATTCAAATTTACTGACTTTTTGGCAGAAAATATGACAGACGAACATCACGACAAACCTTGGTATGCGAGGTATATGAGACATGATGAATGTAATAATTCCATTTCTAAAGAAGGCAGATGCTGACATGTGTTGTTATTGTCAAACCATTAGTTTCTACATCCACATTTATATTCCGAAAACGATGAAGTGTATGGCAAAGAATACATCTCATTGTACCAGGTTTTAGGACATTTTTCCGTTCCATTCAGGCAAGGAGTGTGAGAAAAATGATTGCTTAGTGGTTCATAACTGAAATTTCTGCGACATCTGTACAAACGTTTTATTACTGAAGTCGTACACTAATCAGCTTCAGGGTCTCAGCCCCATCTCCAGGAGTGACTGTTATGTCTGAACAGTAAGGCCCATGAGAAAGCTACCAGCGGAGCAAATGAAAATAGTCAAAAAATATACAGGGTAGAGAAAAATTCTGTAACGTAATTTTAACCCTGGGAAGCTGATTCCCCTAGGAACCAAAATTGCAATTGTTGTGTAGGTCGACAACGCAACCATTTTTAAACTACGGAAACTTGGTCCCACGCGCTCCGATTGGCCGTGGGATTGCCCTGTTGCCGCTCGTCAGTTGACGGGCAGCGCTACGGTTGTCGATTCCCATATACGAACGTCCCTCGCCGCGTCACTGAGCCAGCATGATATGCACACGTGTCGAATAGGTCTTTCTGTTTGTCTCCACGTCACGTCAGAGGCATTTACACGTAAGTATCGCTTTGGACCACACACATTTCCCATGGGATTTAGTAAGCATGACGACACAGTATTCGTTTGAAGAACAACGAGATATGGTTTTCGTTTATGGACTAGCCGACTGTAATGCGCATGAAGCTCGATCGTTGTATGAGGTACGGTACCCAGTAACACGCCACCCACATCCGCAGACGTTTACATCAGTTCACTGGCGATTTGGCGAAACAGGCTGGTTAGCGGGATATCATGGTAATGCTTGAAAACCTCGAACACGACGGGACGCTGCATTTGAAGAGACTGTCCTCGATCGCTTCGAGGAAGCTCCTACGACAAGTTTTCGAGCGGTTGAACCCGACATGGGGATCACTCATCGGTTAGTACGGGGTTTTTGAGGGATGGCGGCCAGCATCCATTTAGTTACCACCTTGTCCAAGACCTAAATCCAGTGCTGAACTATGAACACAGGCTAGGGTTTTGCCGGGGTTTCTGCGACGTGCTGCACGAGATCCCGACTTCGTCGCCATTGTGTTGTTTAACGACGAGTGCACCTTCCATCGGGATGGGCTTTACAACACTCGCAACGTTCGTTACTGGGCAAGGGGAAATTCTCACGTCACGTACGTCCACGGACACCAGGAACGATTTTCGCTCAACATTTGGACAGGCACTGTGGGTGGCCATCTGATTGGGCCGGTCGGTCCACCTCCTCGACTTATCGGGGAAATTACCTTCACTTTTTGCAAGAAACTCTGCACGGCCTGCTGGAAGAGGTTTCCCTGGACATGTGGTTTAAGCGTGATGGGGTGCCCGCATCTAACAGTCGTGCTGTGCGCGGATATTTACATGAACTATTCGACTGACGGGTAATTGACAGAGGTGCTCGTAGGACATAGCCCCCGCTATCACGAGACCTCATACCACCCGACTTTTTTCTGTGTGGTTCTTCAAAGTTCTAGTTCGCCCACCCGGACGCGAACCACCCAGAAACGAAAAGGAATTAATGTATCGCATTCAACGTGCCGCGAATCACATCAGGGCAATGCCGGGAATCTTTGAAAGAGTTCAGCAAAACACCGTTCGACGTTACCTAGCTTGTGTCACGTGAGAGGGTCGCCAGTTTGAACATCTGCTTTAGGTAAACATTATCCTAGCTATAAAAAGGTCCTTTTCACGGCGGACGCAATTTGTAAAAGACTTGCTGTACGTGAACTAACAGCTGATGACGGATTTGTTCTCAGTACGTCGTATCATGAAACTTCGATGGATGTGTCGGAATCCCGGCGGATTCGCCCCCATAGTGGAAGGCTGGCGCGCTACCACCGAGCGTGCGGGGCGCCTTGGATACATCGGGACCTCCGGCAAGCAGAGTATTCGTTGTCATGCGCTGCTCAGAGCATCCGGCAACAGGGCAGTCCCGCGGTCAGTCGGAGCCCGTGACGCCAAGTTTCCGTAGTTCAAAAATGGTGCGTTGTCTACCTATACAACATTAATAATTTTGGTATCTATTGGCATCAACTAGCCCAGGTTAAAATTTCGTGACACAATTTTGCTCCACCCCGTATAGATAAAAATATACATAACTAAAACCACTGTATAGTGTACATGTCAAACTACGTTACAAGGACCGCTAAGCACTCAGAGTCTAAACAATCCCAAATAGAATCGGATAAGAGACTGTAAGAAAGGCCAGTAGCTACAACGTAAGGCTAAAAGTGAATCAGCCGCTGCCCAGTTTGCACAGCTCTGTCATTAGGAAGCAAGCAAATTGACAAACTACAACAGATTAAAACACTATTCAAGTATCTGTATCTAAGGAACTAAACGTCTGAAAAAAGACGCAAGTGCAACGTCTGCCACATACAAATTCTTCGTAGGAAGTGGCAGTATGTCCTGACTAACAACGGGATGGGATTTATTTAGCGTATGGCATTTACATACATTTCAGTATTGGGTCACCTTATTCTATATTGCATAATTACATAAATTCACAGACAAACATCTAGTTCTTATATATATTCAATGGATTTTTGGGATGCCATGATGAATTCTTCAAAGTCCCCACTGAAGGGTGTGACACTGCATTCATCTCTGATGTGTTGGATGGTCTGCTTAGGCGCACCGCAGCCACTTGCTGGCGAAGACAGCAGTCGCCGTTTGTACAGTGAGTCAACACATCTTCCATGCCCAGTTCTTACTCAGTTCAGAGTTGACCAGATCTTGCGGGGCTGATCAAACCCAGGAACTGCCTCAGTAATGCAAGACATTAGGTGGCAAGTTGTTGGGGCATTTTGGAGCCATTCTCTTCTCCAGGAGTTGATGTCAGCCACAGTGAGGCTGTCAAGAGCAAGACGAGGATGTCTTGAATGGAGCCTTGATACTCAGATAAGGTATATCGATACGTACAGGTAGTTCAGGGTTTGCTTCGAGCTTGTTTTATTCGCTGACCAAGGCTGCCTCTCGTCGTATTTTCGGGGATGGTTTATGACTCAGGGCAGGTAGCCATATGTTAGGTGTAGACCTAACCGTTCCTGAAATAATGTGCATGTTGTTGTTAACTTCGACATCGATTTTGTTCACATGATTGCTGTTTAGCCATACTGGTGCACAGTACTCCACCGCAGAGTATATCAGGCTCAGCGCAGGCGTCTACAGAGCTGTTGCCGTTGATCCCCAGGTGGTTCCGCAGAGTTTATGGATGAGATTGTTTCATGTTCTCAACTTGTCAGCTGCTTTTGTAAGGTGTAATTTAAATGACAAGGTTCCGACAAACGTGACCCCTAGGTACCATGGCTTATTGTTTTGGTTGAGACGTGTGTCGTCAAGGTATACTTCCAGAGCTGTGTCGGCTTCTCTGTTGCTGGGAAGGTGGAAGCAAGTTACTTCTGTCTGCGTGACGTTAGGCCTAAGCCACCGTTTACTGAAGTATGCTGCCAGGGCAGACAGATCGGGTGTCAGGGTTTCTTCCATTGTATCAAAACCGGCGTGCCTTGCTGTAATGGCCCAATCATCAGTGTAGCCAAATTTCCTACAAGCTGTTTGTGGCATGTCAGCAATCTATAGGCTGAAAAGCAGTGGGGCTAATACCGAGCCTTGACGTAAGCCAATTTGAAAGAATTTCTTGCTACTGACTTTGTTTCCCATGACGACCTGGAATCCTCTGTTACCAATCATGTTACCAATAAGCTTTTTTCACTTTTTGCCAGGGGATTACCTTCATCAGTTTATAGAGTAGACCTTGTCTCCATAGGTTACTGACAAGTCAATGAAGGCCACAGATGTTTTTAATTTCTTTTGGAATCCCGCTTCAATACGTGTTGTAAGTGCCAGGACTTGGTCTGCACAGCTTCGGTTGGGACGAAATCCGGCTTGTTCTACTAGGAAGGCCTTGAGTATTGCCTGACCGATCCTGTTAAGTAGTACACGTTCCAGAAGTTTGTACACGACACTAATCAGTGCTATGGGCCGGTAGTTTTGCGGAAAATTTCCCAGTTTCCTAGGGGTTATAAACTTAGCACGTCTAAGTTCTTGGGGTATGTTTCCTGTCTGCAGTAGTGATGTGAAAAACTTTGTTAACCATATTTTCGAATATTTGCCAGACTTGATAAGAAACTCTGGGAGGATGTCATCTGATCCGGGGCTTTACCTGGTTTTGAGTCCTTTATTGCTGCCGAGATCTCTTCTGGGGTTATGTCGCATGAATATTTAGTGTCTACACTGGCTGTTGCTTTTAGCTTTCTAAGTTCACGTTTACTGCGTATTTTGGTCTCTCGGTGGTTTAGCCTTTTAGATGTTTTAACAATGTGCAAATCAATTTTTAGGTGTTTTGGGGTTTTCTTCTCGAGTGATACAGCTGGCTCCTCCTAATTTTCGAAACAGGGGCCATGCTTTTCTGCTGGATACTTTAAAGTCCGTAGCCTGAGTATTTTCCATCCACAGAATGGGAAATGAGTGACTACAAGGTACATTAAGGCACACACTATATGAGGAGCGCCTGTTACGCGACCATTTCTCTGGAAACGGTCATGTCCTCGTAACGTATGCAAAATCAAATTGAAAACACATTTCACGGCATGTTTAACTGGTAACTGACTAATGCAACCTTACTCTTCTTTTGCACTTTTTTCGAATTTGCGTTCCTTGTAGGTTTGAGCCAACGTTGAAAGCGTTCCGGGCGGCGGAAAAAGCATACAGATCGCCAGGGACAGCAGGCTGCAAGTCGTGCAGCCAGTTCACAAAAGGCCCGCCGGCCATTGGCTGAACTTATGTAGTGCTGCAGTGGGATGTCCAGCCTTGTTCAGAATGAACACAGGCAGGATTTGCCCTGGTGCAAACTCCTGTCGAAGACATTTTACAACCCGGAAGTGGAGTGAGGAGATTCTATTGTGTCCGAATGTATATAGCTGACTGTTCCTGCGGAAAGCGTGGGACCCATAAATATCTGAAAGTCGTATTGAGGTCCCAAGGTCTGGCCGAATGAAAACGTTAGGCACCACTGAACGTACTGACTGTCCAAAAAACAAATACATTGATAGAATAAAAAAGAGTGTTACTACAGCCGTATCATGATGGATGTGCATGACATGGCATGCCAGCTGTCTGCAGCTGATAGCAGATCAGTTGAAGAAGTGCAGAGAGTGGCGACAGCTACGTTTGAGTCAGTTTCTGGGTGTATTGTCTGAAAATGTGGGAGACCAGCTCAAGTGGTCTAACAGTATGCTTAGGAAACACGAACGTGTGTGGATCAAAACTGAAGTGTCCGGAACTCGCAAGAATGTTTCCTACTGGCACTGCATCCCACCAACCTTCAAGACAGTGCACGGTGCTACACAGCGAAGCCTGTGCAGGACCTCCGAGTACGAGTAGTTGTGATTACGACTTGTTCGCCAAAATGAAAGAACCATAGTGGCATAGGGCGGTCTTTACGAGACATCGGGAGACATGAATGCGCTGATGGTGTATGACGCCTTCCATCTCCGTGGGGGAAGGTGATCGAAATTCCGGTCGATTGTGTTGAGGGCATTACTTTTTATCCATCGCGTATTTTTACTCAAAGTATGAACTGCCAGGGTTGGCTAACGTCAAAAAACTGCAGGTTAGAAACGCTACAGTGACCATGAAGAGATAGGAAGAGAGAGAGAGAGAGAGTGAGAGAGACAGACAGATAGACAGACAGACAGACAGGGTGAGTGAGTGAAACGAAATTTTTCTGTAGAAGGTGGTAGGACGGGCATTAGGACGAATGCTTTTGGTTAATCAGATGCAGGAAGGGGACTACTGTTTTCTCAGTATTTTTGTTGGTCGGTGCTCGGAAGATCCGGAGCCCAGCCAATTAGCAGTATAAAACGACCGCAATGCTACGTTTTCTTGTGGTAAGCTTTCAATCAGAAATCAGTCAATTTTCGAGTCTCTTTGCCGCGGAGAGCCGACGTCGACTTCGCTGGCCTGCTGCGCCGCCAGAGATGATGGATTGGGGCAGATTTCGGGAAGATCTTGACTGAGGCAATTGCGAGGATAGTTGGTTTACACATAATTGATTCTGCAGTCACTTCATCCTCCACCTGCAATACTATGGTGAGATCGAGCTGCAACCGCAAGATAATGTGTAGGGACATTAAAGTCTTCTTATGGTACTTCGGCTACTTCAAGCTTCCCTCTGAAGATTTGTGTTTTAAGGCCAAGAAGAATCTACTTATGTAGAACTATCTGTTTTTAGTTAACATCTGGGAACTTTGCGATTATTAGCATCTTTCAGAATGTTTGTCAATTTTACTGGAACAAATCAAAGTAATTATAATTCGTATCTCATTTAGCAGTCATGAGATTCCTCAGTCATTAATTTGGAGGGCAATCTGATATTATTGCGACACCTGCTAGTTTACCTTGCAGTTGACAAACGAAGCCACCTTGTGTGCCCATCAGAGTAAAAGAGAAACTAAAATTAAGTTCAAAGCGACGAAAATAATAATCAGCAGATGAAGGTAACAGCACGTGTACAACAGACTAAGGACTAAATGCAGAGTAACTGAAAATGTATAAAGTCCGGAGCTAAAACCAATACAACCACCAAACACAAAAATTACACACGTCACGTCTGTTGTCAAACGATCACACTATGCAATATGCATAGGGAAGTCAAATAACTAACTACTGTAATAACAGCACAGAAACAGTTGTGACAATACAGACACAGGTCGAAACATTAAATATACACTGAAGAGCCAATGAAACTGATACACTGCCTAATATCGTGTACGGCCCCCGCGAGCACACAAAAGTGCTATATACGACGTGGCATGGATTCGACTAATGTCTGAAGTATCGCTGGAGGGAATTGAGACCATGAATCCTTCTGGGCTGTCCATAAGTTCGTAAGAATACGAGAGGGTGGAGATCTCTTCTGAACTGCACGTTACAAGGCATCCTAGATATGCTCAATAATCTTCGTGTGTGGGGAATTTGGTGGCCAGCGGAAGTGTTTAAACTCAGAAGAGTGTGGGGTGTCGCATTGTCCTGCTGGAATTGCCCAAGTTAGTCGGAATTCACAATGGATATGAATGGATGCAGGTGATCAGACAGGATGCTTACGTACGTGGCACCTGCCATAGTCGTGTCTAGACGTAGCCAGGGTCCCATATCACTCCAACTGAAAACGCCCCAAACCATTACAGAGGCTCCACCAGTTCGAACAGTCCCCTGCTGACATACACAGATTCACGAGGCTGTCTCCATAGCCGTAAAAGTCCATCCGCTCGATACAATTTGAAACGAGACTCGTCCGACCATGCAACATGTTCACAGTCATCAACAGCCCAATGTTGGCGTTGATTGGCCCAACCGAGGCGTTGGTTGGTTGGTTGGTTGGTTTGGGGAAGACCAGACAGCTTGGTCATCGGTCTCATCGGATTAGGGAAGGATGGGGAAGGAAGTCGGCCGTGCCCTTTCAGAGGAACCATCCCGGCATTTGCCTGGAGTGATTTAGGGAAATCACGGAAAACCTAAATCAGGATGGCCGGACGCGGGATTGAACCGTCGTCCTTCCGAATGCGAGTCCAGTGTCTAACCACTGCGCCACCAACCGAGGCGTAAGGCATTGTGTCGCGCAGTCATCAAGGGGACACGAGTAGGCCTTCTGCTCCAAAAGCCCATATCGATGATGTTCGTTGAATGGTTCGAACGCTCACACTTGTTAATGGTCCAACATTGAAAACTGCAGCAATTTGCAGAAATGTTACATTTCTGTCACTTCGTACTATTCTCTTCCGTCGTCGCTGGTTTCGTTCTTGCAGCATATTTTTGCTGCCGCAGCGATGTCGGAGATTTGATGGTTTACCGGATTCCTGGTAGTCACTGTACAGTCGTGAAATGGCCGTGTGGAAAAATCTCCTCTTCGTCGCTATCACGGAGATGCTGTGTGCCATCGCTCGTGCGCCGACTATAACACCACGTTCAAACTCACTTAAATCTTGATAACCTCCTATTGTAGCAGCACTAATCGATCTAATAACTCCGCCAGACACTTCTTTCTTAAATATGTGGTTGCCGACCACAGCGCCGTATTCAGCCTGTTCGCATATCTCTGTATTTGAATACGTATAACTATACCCGTTTGTTTGGCACTTCAGTGTATAAACAGAGACAACAAAATGCTGAGTAAACCAGTTGGTCAAATAATTAAAACCTTTAAAATAATAAATATCAGTAATAAAACTGCGAAAACGGCATCACAGAAAATATGTCGTAATCTAAAACTGCGTGGCAGAATGCCCAAAAACTAGATATTGCGATGAGTAACCAAACCGGTACCCATGCAGCCAGACATTAAAGAGCCAAGAAACATTAAAATAAATAAAAAAACACTGGGACCAGGAACCTTGGTAGGACTATGAAACGGAGCCTTCGAGAATAAATCAGAACTTTAATTGGCTATTGCAAGCATTGCAGAACATCAGACTAAATATTTTCATGTCTAAGTTCTACCCATTCGTTCAGGGCAATGTTAGGATTACTGGTTCTATCTTCTCTGTGTTTTCTAGGATTTTCAGTTTGCCCCACATATTTAGTCTCATTGTGGGCAGTTAATACAATAAATACCCGTTTTATTAAATGGTTGTGGAGCCCTATAGTCATGCTGTATCAGGAGCTGTCCATTATTGTTAAGTATATAGCATTCTGGAATAATACTTACATCCTTCAGCCAGTTACCCATTTTATCCAAATATTGCCTCACTAACGAAAACTGATGAACTTTTTCTTGTCACTTAAATCTTGCACAAAGAGCGCACTGCCTACCAGTCCCTTGTTTCTTCTCTTTACCGTCACTTACCTACGAATGTCTCGAACTCCTTACTTGTGTAACCACTCACGTATGATAGCATCTTAATAGTGTCCCATTCCTTTTTAGTCTTCTTTATCAAAGGGAACCTTGTGCAACATGTTAATCATAGACCCACTTATGAACTGTAGGGTGCTTCATCGCCTCTGTAGCAAGTCTAGTCCTGTCTTCGCAATCCCTGTCAGAGCAGCACATAGCAAGCTGTAGCATATTCCCTGATTCATCACTTAAACTTGGTTCTAGAAACTTTCTGAGTAGGTTTTCACAATATAGTTTTCATCGCTCTTCAAGAATCTGCCAGTTTGGTTCCTTCAGTATCTCCGTCAAACTCCCCCATGGGTTAAACAAACCTGTGATAATTTGTACTGCCCTGCTCTGTATGCGTTTAATATCCCCTGTTAGTCCTGTCCGGCATGGATCCCACACGCTTGAGCAATATTCTAGGATGGGTAGCACTAGCGTTTCGTATGCTATCACGTTTGTAGACTGAATGCGAATCCCCAGTCTGCCATCTGATTTATGTATGTCGGAGAGTATTTGTTCGTTCCAGTTCATGTCCCTATAAATTGTTACACCCGAATATTTCTTTGAGTTACCAGATTACAAATATGACTTTCTGATACAGTGTTGATAGGACATCACACTTTTTAATTTTGTGAAGTGTACAGCTTTACATATCTGATCATTTAAACTGAGTTGCCAGTGTTTGCACTACTTTGAAATCTTATCATCGCCGCTGCTGACCGCACTGACTCAGTCAAATTCCAATTTTGCGTCTGTCAGTTAGTTGCAGTGCGCGCTCTGTTTGCGTCTCAGGCTTTGACAGTACACAGCTACCAGACTAGCCGCTATGGCGAGGTTACTGATACTGACTGCAGGGGGACTGTTACTGATGAGCTTGTACATGGACTCTATTCAACATAAGTAGATTCCTGTTCATGTAAATAAAGAACCGTATTAATCCACGTGTGCATACGTGTTGTAGAAAGAGGATACTGGCCACTCATAATAACATCCTCTTCCTGTCTTCCCTATGGTAAAAGATTCTACAATGGCGAACGAGAATAATTCAGTAGCGATCGAAGTTTTTGCTTGCTTCTCTTGTGTTTCAGCTTGCAGGGATGATAGCGTTCAAATGTTTCTATTGGCTAACTTGTTGTTGAGTTCTTGAACGCATTCCAGGAGGGTAGCTGCAGAACTAATCAAATTTCTCTTTTGAGATGCTTTGCTTGCTATTTTGATTTAATGTATTTGTGTAAACTATGAATTCCCAGCCCCTTCCACCCCCTGCCTCCGCGTCACAACCGCCAACAGCCAATGTAATGGATCTAACACAAGCTTTTAAGTTTCAGGACCAACAAATCGCAAACCTACCGACGACGGTACAACAACTACTGGTTGCACAACCTGCGATGGCCGCACAACCACAACCGACCAATCAACCAGCCCCAAAAGTGACGCTGACCAATGTACCACCGTTCCGGCGATTTCAGCACACAGAAGAGGAATGTCTCGAATGCCTAACGCAGTTAAAAGCAGATTGTCAATCTCATCGTTTTCAAGGTACTGTAAAGTTACAATACCTCCTTTCGATTGTAGGACCCATAGTGTTTAAGTTAATACAAAAACTATTCCCAACCTCGCCTCTCGACGAACTCACCTATGGCCAAGTAATTGCATTATCTAAATACTATGACCAACAAGTCCAAGTAGCTACAGACAGATATCACTTCTTTCGCTTGCAGAGAAAGTTGGAACAGACGTACCGCCAATGTTACACAGAATTAACAGGTGTGACTAGGAAGCCGGCCGCTTTGGCCATGCCGGCCGCGGTGGTCTAGCGGTTCTAGTCGCTCAGTCCGGAACCGCGCGACCGCTACGGTCGCAGGTTCGAATCCTGCCGTGGGCATGGATGTGTGTGATGTCCTTAGGTTAGTTAGGTTTAAGTGGTTCTAAGTTCTAGAGGACTGATGACCACAGATGTTAAGTCCCATAGTGCTCAGAGCCATTTGAACCATCTAGCTGTGGCCGAGCGGTTCTAGGCGCTTCAGTCCGGAACCACTCTGCTGCTACGGATGCAGGTTCGAATCCTGCCTCGGGCATGGATGCGTGTATTGTCCTTAGGTTAGTTAGGTTTAAGTAGTCTTAAGTCTAGGGGACTGATGGCCTCAGATGTTAAGTCCTGTAGTGCTTAGAGCCATTTAAAACATTTGTGACTAGGAAGTGTAAATTTAAGTGTAATTGTGGCAACTTTTACAATGATTTAATGATCCACGATGCAGTAACACCCAGTGCCCCAGATAGTAGAATACGGGAACAGATCTTAAAGAACTCTTATCAATCACTTCCCCAAGTATTGTCATAGCGACCGATAAATTTGAACAGGCCCCGAGTTGTCGGGTCGAGTCGCCCCTTGTTCGCCATCGCCCAAGCAGCCGCAACAACGAGCGCGTACACAGCCACGGGGACAGCCACGTAGACTTGTAAACAGGAGTGTGAATATGCCACAGATGCTTTACTCGCCATAAAAGACAGGACTGCGCATCACGTAACTCAACGTGTTACACGTGTGGGAAAAAAGGCCATATCCCAGCAGTCTGTTTGCCATAGACATTCTCAGCTTGGCTTAAGACTCAATCCCTATTGCAACGAGTTCCCATTGCAAGACCATTTTCGAACACTCATTGACTCATGGTGGTAGATTCGTTAAGCAAGTTCCCATTTGCGGTGCCTATAAATTCTACCACGTCACGTAATACCATTCAAGAGTTGTCCTCTATATGTTGGATAGAAGGTTTGTCAGAAGTACTTGTGTCACGCAAGTGACCACAGTTAATTTCGTGTGATTTTAGTTTTGTGTACGAAAAGGCATTCGCCATCTAATAAGTGCTTCATCCCCAGTCCTATGGAGAAGCAGAGTACGCACTTTTAAACGACAGAGGGCCAAGCTTCGCGCCATCTACACACGGGAACAGGCGCTGAAACTCTTTCTCACCTCCTACCGCTCCCACCCACAATACGGACCATCACCGGCTTAACTTCTGCATGGCCGCCGCCATCGGACGCTGCTACACTTGCAACACCCACCGCAGCATCCAGCGCCGCTAATGGTCCGCAAATATCGTTTTGCGCCATCTTGTTCTTTTCAGTGTTTGTAGCAACCGTGGGTGCTGGGAAAGAGGTGTGATCCAGGAAAGCATTGGTTCTTTTATGTACTTGATTGCAGGTTCCGATGGATTGCAGCGCCACCACGATAACCAGATTCGTGTGTGCCATTTGCCCTGTGACTCTGCTGCTTTTCTTCCCCCAGACTCAAGGCTTCACAGGATAGCTCGGCCTTCGTTGGTGCTACAAGGGCACCCTATAGGAGCGGATGGACGATGCGTCCTGTTTCGTTAAGAACTCCATTCGGAAAATAAAACATTATAACAGATTTACTTCAACGGTGACGATGCGTTCTGACCCCTTTCCATCGCCGCTTGCCGACCCGATGGACGTTGACCCGTCGTCACCGCTCTCAGGCGTCGACGTGTGCCCTTGGAGCAATTTTCGGGAGGAGGATCCTCTTGCCATGAAAACCAGATGGCGGGGCAAGATCGGGAGTACGCCGTCCTCCACAATCACGGCCCATCTCTACTTCGAGCGTCTTGCCTCCCTCCCTACAGTCGTTCACATCTTCCCTACACCACAACGTTGCGGCATTCCAGGTGGGAGGAATGCGCTGGCATAAGGTGTCGCCAGCACACCATTCGTCGAAGCTGTAGCGCGAGGGTCGATAGTGGGCGCTGGATCAAGCGCACCTACCACTAGAGAGGCCAGAGACACACCGACAAGCAATACGCTGCAACGTCCTCTCGACAGCATGTATTTAGACCACCGCTGACTGGAGGGCCACACTGACGTATTACATTCCAGTTCGGCATCTGTCACTTGGCTGCAGTGTGGCCTCTGTTCACGTCTCAGTCTACAATAGCGGCCGGATTAGCGATTATAGCCAGGTTACTGATATTATCTGCAAGAGGACCGTTAGTGATGAGCTTGTACCACAGCACATGGACTCTATTTGAGATAAGAAGCTTTCTGTTCATGTAAACAAAGAACCATATTAATCTATGTGTTGTAGAAAGACCCTACTGGCCAGCCATAAAAACATCTTCTCCCTTGCTTCCTTATGGTACAAGACATTACGGTGGTGGCGAGGATTCTACAATAACTGCATGATTTGCAAAAAGTCTTAGGTTACTATTAACATTGTCTGCAAAAGTCATAATACACTTAATGTGACGTCACTTGTGCTGGATTGCTGTTGAAATTGCTCGCCAGTATTTTACAAACTTTTAGTCTTCAGATAAGTATTTTGAGTTTATTTGTGTTAACATTTGTTGTAAAAGTAACTTATCAGTGCATTTCCTTTCATCTTAGTCGTTCTATCTGTGTTATTGATTCGAGTATCTTGTTATTCGTGGGTGTGCTTACATCGTTCATCCAAGACTCAGGCCTCAACGGTGTGCAGTTGCAGCTGTAGTGGTTATAAAGCTAATTAATGTCAAAGTGGTTTTTGCACTGAATTCGAATACTGAATTTAATGGTTTTCAGTCGTTTATCCAAACATTAGCAATGTCTTTCGCGGCGCACATTTGCAGCTGTTGCGGTTCTTAAGTTCTGATAAAGCTGTTTGTGCGCTGTTATACAGTTACTAAAATTTAGTAGTTTTGAACGGTGTCTAGTGCTGTTTGTGACGAAATAACGGTTTAATAAACTTTTCGAAACGTTCGCCTACTGCCATTTTTAGTGTTATCTGTGCGTTGAAGTCGTTTAGTAAATTTCGAACAGTAGTTTTCAGCTGACGTTTCTCGTTGTTTCTAGTGACATATTTCAGTAAAATTTTCATTCAGTGTTGTAATTTTGTTGAGTGTTCAAGTGACCACTTCAATTTTTGGTTTTAGCTAAGAAAGTATGCGAATTTTTGGCGGTATTGGTATCAAACGTGGTTCAGTAGTATTAATAAATGTTGTAGGTTCCTTAGTAGAGACATAATTTCAAGACCACTGTTGTTAGTTCTTTAAATAGCTCTGCTGATGTGATTTATCTTAGGTAACGTAGACATTTAGTCTTTTTTTTTCAGAAATCGTTAAAATTTTACTGTAAGTGAGAAGTGTGAGCTTCCTTGTAGGTTTGTGGATAGTGTGTCGCGGTGTGCGATATGTTCAAAGTATTTGCATTGGGAGGAATGCAGTGGGGAAGCCAGTGGGCATTCTAGTGAGATCCTCGCCTCTGAAACTGTAGTAGAAATAAGTTGGTAAAGGAACAGGAGCGTAAGATCTGTGCCCTTCAGGTTCAGTTATAAAAAGCAAAGCAGGACTAGATAGGTTGAGGAGGGTGAACGGCGCTGGGGGAAAGAAGAAGGTTCTGCTGATAAGCGGTTCGCAAGGTAGAATTGTGGGCCAGCAGTTGGTTGAAGTGTTGGGAAGTGAGTACCAGGCCACCAGCAATTTGAAGCCTAGTGCAGGGTTGGGTCAGATGACTGACAGCATAGGGAAGTTATCTAGGAATTTTACGAAAGAGGATCAGCTAGTGATTGTGGGTGGGGCAGGGAATAGTCTTAATAGGGACGGGGAATTTGATGTACGTGGTGGCTTGGTAAAGATTACTCAAACTGGTGGCACTAATGTGCATGTCGTGCAACTGTTTCAGCCTCATGGTCTGCCTCATCTTGATGCGGCTGTTAGGTTCGTTAACATGGGGTTGCAGAAGGCACTGATGGCATAGGGCATGGGTCACATTGCAGTGGTGCCAGTTCAGTCAATCAGTACATCGAGTTCCACTAGGCATGACCTGCACCTCAATAGGTATGGGAAGAGGAGGCTTGTAAAGCTTATAGGTGACAGTGTAGTGGGGGTGGTGGGATCGCTTCATGTAGAAGCAGCAACATTTTTAGATTGAAGTCAGCTGGTAGGTATACTTGAAAGGAAGTCCCTCTAGCAAAGGAATCACCTTCAGAGGTGGTCAGGTATCCCAGTAGAGAAGAAATTAGCATACATCTCCAGAATACTAGAGGTATTAGTGATAAAGTTACTGAACTGCTGATAGATGTTGACTCTGACAATATTGATATATCGGCGCACCACTTAAATAATTTGACAATGCAAAGGCGTCCTTTACAAAGACAGAGATGAGCTGGCTGTTTTCCAAGGAGTTCTTTGTGGAGTGGGGAGTGGCCACGTACGTAAGAAACAATACTCCATTTGAGTCCGTGGACATATCACGGCACAGCACTGAACAGGTATTTGAATGTTGTACAGGAGCAGTTGAGTTTAGTGAAGCTAAACTTCTGATTTTGTTCTTTATAGGTCCCTAAAACTGACTTTAGGGCATTTCTACTCAAGCTAGAGAGGGTTCTTGGTTCGCTTTATAGGATGTATCGAAAATTATTTATATGTGGTGATTTCAATACTAATTTTATTTTATTTATTTATTTACACGTCAAATTAGGTAGGACCAAATTTTGGAGGATATCTCCAAGGTAATGGAACGTGTCAGTACATGAAATTACAACATAAAAAAACAGATAAAAATAAAATGCTTATGAACCCAAAAATGTCAATCCATAAGTTTAAGTAAACGCAATCAACAATACAACAAAAATCAGCTTAATTTTTCCAGGTACTCCTCAACAGACTAAAAGGATTGACCTATGAGGAAACTCTTCAGTTTGATTTGAAAGCGCGTGGATTACTGCTAATATTTTTGAGTTCGAGTCGTAGCTTATTGAAAATGGATGCAGCAATATACTGCACACCTTTCTGCACAATACTTAAGGTAGTCCGATCCAAATGTAAGTTTGATTTCTGCCGAGTATCAACTGAGTGAATGCTGCTTATTCTTGAGAATAGGCTAATATTGTTAACAAGAAAAGACAGAAAGGAAAATATATATATTTAGAGGCCAATGTCAAAATACCGAAACTCGTGAACAGGTATCGACAAGAGGTTCGTGAACTTACACCACTTATTGCCAGCACCGCCCATCTCTGAGCAAAAATATTCTCTTAGAATGGAAAGAGTTACCCCAAAATATAATACCATACGACGTAAGCGAATGAAAATAAACAAAGTAGACTAATTTTCGTGTCGAACGATCGATAGTAAAAATGGCAGCATTAAGTCTTTGAACAAGATCCTGAACGTGGGCTTTTCACGACAGTTTACTATCTGTCTGAACACCTAGAAATTTGAATTGTTCAGTTTCTCTAACAAACATTTCTGTTTGCTAATGACACTAGCTTGGTAGTAAAGGATGTTGTGTACAGCACTGGCTCGGTTTCAAATAGTGCAGTTCATGACATAAAACAAACTAACGCTAAATCACAATGAAACTCAGCTTTTACAGTTTCTAACACATTATTCAACGAAACCCGACTTTTTAATTTCACAGAATGGGCATATGATTAGTGAAACTGAACAGTTCAAATTTCTAGGTGTTCATGTAGAATAGATAGTAAACTGTCGTGGAAATCCCAGGTTAATGATCTTATTCAAATAACTAATGCTGCCTTATTTACTATTCGAGAGGTATCTGAAGTAAGTGATCGTTCGACACGAAAATTAGTCTACTTTGCTTATTTTCTTTCGCTCATGTCAAATGGTATTATATTCTAGTCTAACACTTCCCACTCTCTAAGGATATTTTTGACTCAGAAATGGACAGTTCGGGCAATAAGTGGTGTAATTTCATGAACATTTTGTTCACTAGTCAGTGTATTCTGCTATTGACGTCTCAATATATATATTCTTCACTTATCTATAGCCCTATGCTTTGTTTTACACCTATTACGCAGTAGAGTTTTTTGGTTCAGAGGTTTCTGTTCAGCAACTGTACGCCATGAAGAGTTCTTCCATGAACTGTTCTGCGACGTACGTATCTATTTACTGCATTTTAAATGTGTTTTTAAAAATGAGACATAGTTTCCCTATATGCTCCTGATCTCAGCTCGAAGTTCATTCATTTAGACATGACACACCTGCCTCTTTCTCTAGTCTAATCAATACATAAATGCTTCTTGTTTCAGTTGCGCTTTCTGTTTTGCCAATCACTGTTGCTATAACTATCTCATGATGACTGGTACCAGTTTCAATGTGGACATCCTCAAAGAGATTGGATCCTATTTACATCATGTGTGGGATTGGAACCATTTTGTGTTAGGCAATTTTCAGAGAAAGTATTGGTATTAATTTCTTGTTTACTGCGACAGATAAACCACCCCATTTCGCATTAGCCTACTCTTTCGATATACGCTTACGTTTTCCTCAAACTATCGATATCAGGCTTTAACCTGTTTTCTGTATCTAGTACTACGTGAACTTCACTGCTTTTTATGAGAAAATCTGGAATTTTGTTGCAGATGCTTCGGCAATTAATCACTAGAATTCAAAACGAGCATCTTGACCATTTTGTCACTTTGAGGTGATGTGCTGTGTTATATAGGACCAAATTGAGTATCCGGCAGAGTCTTGGAGTCCTCGTATTTGTTCCAGTGTTCTACGGTATTAGTCCATCTCCTCCTTCACCTCATTCTTCACACCCTATCCGTCCATTTTCTCCACCCTCTGTCTCTGTTCACCTCCTCGACCCCTCACTCTCTGTCCATCTGTTCCTCCCGCCTCTGTCCATCTGCTCCTTCCCCTTCTGTCCATCTGTTCCTCCTCCCTGTGTCCATCTGCTACTCCCTGCTCTGTCTCCTCTTCCACCTCTCTTTGCCCAACTCCTCCTCCCTCTTCTCTCCCCATCTTCTCTCTCCCTATCTCACCTCATCTCCTTCTCCCCCTATCTGTTCCTCCTCTTTCCTTTCTCTGCCCATCCCACCATCGTTCTCTCTGTGCATATCATCCTCCCCTTCTTTCTGCTGATATCTTCCTCCCCATGTCTCTGTCCATCTCCTAGTCTTTTCTTTCTCTGTCCATCTTCTCCTCGTCCCTGTATATTTCCATCTCCTTCTTGCTCCTGTTCCTCTCTCTGTGTTAGCTGAAGAGCTAACACCGTGTTAAGAGTGGAAGTCGAAATGCACACGTTTTAGCTCACGCAGGCTGGCGTGAGGAGGGAAGAACTATACTGACGTGAGGTCTGGAACATGACAAGGAATGAGAATTCAGAAATCGGACGTAATTAGTTTCATATTTAACTTTAATCCATTAATGACGAACGTCGCTCTTGACGGTGCATAATTCACAATATTATCTGTTCAGAATACATTCTTGAAGTAATTATAGTAATTTAATATGGCGCCTTGCTATGTCGTAGCAAATGACGTAGCTGAAGGCTATGCTAAACCGTCGTATCTGCAAATGAGAGCGTATGTAGACAGTGAACCATCGCTAGCAAAGTCGGCTGTACAACTGGGGCGAGTGCCAGGGTGTCTCTCTAGACTAGACTTGCCGTGTGGCGGCGGTCGGTCTGCAATCACTGATAGTGGTGACACGCGGGTCCAACGTATACTAACGGACCGCGGCTGATTTAAAGGCTACCATCTAGCAAGTATGGTGTCTGGCGGTGACAGCACACTCACCTTTTCCTCCTACTTTCTCCACGTTATCACGTTCATACCAATACTAGGATGGTAGTTCTTATCCACATAATACTTCTTTCCAGATCGAGACTAAGATGTGTACTAAATTTGATTGAAATCATTCCACGGTTTAAGGATGAGCTCTTTACCTTGGCTTTGACCGTTTACGCGCACATCAAATGTATTTCACATATATTTAACATACTTCGCACCTATTTGTACATGTATTTCACCTGCACCTGGAACGAATTTCGCCCTGCAGTTTCATTTTCACGCAGCTCAATGTCTATGGCCACATATCTCCTGAACTACTTGTATATGCTGCACGATGATATAATATTTTTTTATTCAGTGGAATACACAGCTGCTATTTACAATTTGTACAGAAACCAGATGGCAGTTATAAGAGTCGAGGGGCATGAAAGGGAAGCAGTGGTTGGGAAGGGAGTGAGACAGGACTGTAGCCTATCCCCGATGTTATTCAATCTGTGTATTGAGCAAGCAATCAAGGAAACAAAAGAAAAATTTGGAGTAAGTATTAAAATCCATGGAGAAGAAATAAAAACTTTAAGGTTCGCCGATGACATTGCAATTCTGTCAGAGACAGCAAAGGAATTAGAAGAGCAGTTGAACGGAATGGATAGTGTCTTGAAAGGAGGATATAAGAAGAACATCAACAAAAGCAACACGAGGATAATGGAATGTAGTCAAATTAAGTCGGGTGATGCTGAGGGAATTAGATTAGGAAATGAGACACTTAAAGTAGTAAAGGAGTTTTGCTATTTGGGGAGCAAAATAACTGATGATGGTCGAAGTAGAGAGGATATAAAATGTAGACTGGCAATGGCAAGGAAAGAGTTTCTGAAGAAGAGAAATTTGTTAACATCGAGTATAGATTTAAGTGTTAGGAAGTCGTTGCTGAAAGTATTTGTATGGAGCGTAGCCATGTATGGAAGTGAAACATGGACGATAACTAGTTTGGACAAGAAGAGAATAGAAGCTTTCGAAATGTGGTGCTACAGAAGAATGCTGAAGATTAGATGGGTAGATCACATAACTAATGAGGAGGTATTGAATAGGATAGGTGAGAAGAGAAGTTTGTGGCACGACTAGAAGAAGGGATCGATTGGTAGGACATATTCTGAGGCATCAAGGGATCATCAATTTAGTATTGGAGGGCAGTGTGGAGGGTAAAAATCGCAGAGGGAGACCAAGAGATGAATACACTAAACAGATTCAGAAGGATGTAGGTTGTAGTAGGTTCTGGGAGATGAAGAAGCTTGCACAGGATAGAGTAGCATGGAGAGCTGCATCAAACCAGTCTCAGGACTGAAGACCACAACAACAACAACAACATCTCTGAAACGTGTTGTAAGAAGTATTAATAGTAAGGAAGTAATAAATGAAAACGTCATGCATGATGCGGCAGGCTTCCACGTATTTCTGTGTTTATGATGTCATTCTCCTGAACTCGGTATATTTTGTAGGAAAATTAAGCGACATATGTGTAACCTGTTTGCGTAATATGTTGCGAATGGAGTTATTAGTAAAGAAGTAATAAATGTAAACGTCTTGCATAATGTGGCACTTTTCCAAGCCTCTCTGTGTTTAAAGCGTCATAACTTCTGAACTATGCGTCGTACAATGATATAATTTTGCTGGTACATTCAGTGGGATATCTGAATACTCTTTGCCAAATGTGATGCGAATACAGTTAGTAGTAAAGAAGTAGTAAATTCAGACTCCGTGCTTACGCGAAAGATTTACTGCATGAACAGCGAAAAAGTCGTAACACATCAACTTTTCACCTCTCGTCATTTCTTGCGGGTCGTCAGCAAGAAAAAAAATCTTAAACGTTTAAAAGAAAGTCTGTTGCAAGTCACTAAGTGCTCTCATTGTCAAACATTCGATGACTAAAATATGGATATTCACGCGTTGTAGGTGAAACTGCTTTTTCAAAGATATTTGATAGGTAGGTTGTTCTGAAGCCCACAACGATGATTTCCACTATGCGGATTACGTTTGGCTGAAATCGGTGCATTGGCTTTAGAGGAAATGTGGAATATGCAAACATACATTCATACATATGTGCATTCATTTTATATGTATGAATATCTGCTGCCACTGGTGCTCTGGCATTCAGAATCTATACTTTCCTCCAGAAAAAAATCGTATAACTTCTCACTACAACTGTCCACTACATTATTGAAATGGGACTGCTACTGTTTATTCCGTTCTGTATCACATTATTCACTCCAGTGGAAGTGCTTCAGACATGAGACTGCGGTGATAACCACGCCATCAAGACAATTTTCTTGGTGTCAAATTGGCTTTCCTTATGCTGTGCGCTGTGCCCACAATCAACGTCACACCCTGGCGTGCTTATCAAGAACCAACGGTGGGATGATGTCGAGCGCCTAGTTGAATGGAAAAGAAGACCTTTGCACCTACCTTTGTCTGAGTGGGACGGGTCGTCTTTGGCGCTGTCAGGTCGGAACGACGACCGACGCCGAATCCACGCCAACATAGCCTGTCCGTTCTGTTCAAGAACTCTGAGTCGTGCACGCTGCTGTCTGTTGGCAACATCTTTCGGACCTCTCTCACCATATTCATTTTGCAACAAACTCTGCTCGGATTCGCTTTCTTCCGGAAAATATTTCCGCCTGAATGTCGTACTTTCTTCTGTAGCGCCATCGGTGGTGCGAGGAACACTGCGGCCGAGGTTCTGTGGCACATCGTCACTAGCTGTCTCCGCGCCACGGCAACCCGACTTCTCTACAATCCGTCCACTGTAGATACCCGTCGCGTTATTTGGGGTGCTGCGCCTCCTGTTGGTGGCAGGTGCTCGCCTGTTCGCTCTCCTGCTGACTACGTACTGTGGCCAGCGGTGTCCTCGAGCGCCCCACATGCAGACACTCCCGAAGCGCTCTCGGAACGGTTTGGCACTGGGCTCTGCGACCTCGTCGCTGCTCCAGTAGGAGAGCTGCCAGTCGCTACGCCGACGAGCCGCATTGTCCCTCCTCGAATTATAGCTGGCGTCGCTGCTGGTGCCGCTGCCAGAGTCATCGCTCTGACCACTGCCGCTGGGACTCCCAACGTGGTCTTTCCAGCGCCTTTCTATGTGCTTCGTGTCTCCCGGTTGCAAGCTATTATCTTCTTTGCTGCTCGATGCTCTTGCTTCCCCTCGCAGCATGGGGTAGATGGTGACTTGCTGCGGACTGGGCCAGATCTCGTACGGCTCGGAGTAGTCGGCGTTGATGCCGCATTCATTGTCACACACATCGGCAGAGCTACATTTGGCCTCTTCAGCAGTACTCCTGTACCCCTTGTCCGTGGCGCTGTCGCCGTGAGAGCTATTGGAGCAGATGTTCACACCGGAGGAACAGGACTTGCACGCGCAGTCCGTTGGATTCCTTTTTGCCCTAACTTGATGGTGGAGGTACTTCCAGGTGAGACTGGCCAGTCCTCTGGTCCAGTCTTCGAAACTGTTCCATGTACCTCCTTCGACACACTGCGCGGGTGTGAAGCTGTCCTCAGGTGCCAAGGTGGAGCTCCGTGGCAAATGGACTGTGGGGGCAATACCGCCGATATTAGCTGCTGGGACAGCTCCGCCTGTACAGCCGATGCCTCCGCTCTGCCCCTCATGGTGATGTACTCCGGTGTCCGCTGCAGAGCCAGCCCCAGTGCCCGGGTCGGAGCGCTCCTCGTCCGTGTACCACCAGCGCCTCAACGCGGCCCTCAGCGTCGCCAGCCTGGAACAATAGTCGAATGTCGATTTAAATGCTCCTCCATGATACTGACAAGAGGGAGATTGAGTTAATAATTAAATCACTAAAGACCAAGAACTCTCATGGATATGATGGGGTATCTAGCAGAATACTGAAGTATTGTTCTATGTATGTTAGCCCAGTACTTAGCCATATCTGTAACTTTTCCCTTAGGAGCGGTCGCTTTCCTGACCGATTAAAGTACTCGGTAGTGAAGTCACTTTATAAAAATGGAGACAGGGATAATGTGGACAATTATAGACCTATTTCTATGGCATCGGTGTTTGCTAAAGTTATCGAGAAGGTTGTATATACAAAGTTACTGGAGCATTTAAATTCACATAATTTGCTGTCAAATGAACAGTTTGGTTTTAGAAATGGTTTAACAACTGAAAATGCTATATGCTCTTTTCTCTGTGAGGTTTTGGACCGATTAAATAAAAGGTTGCGAACGCTTGGTGTTTTCTTTGATTTAACGAAGGCTTTTGACTGTGTTGACCATAAGATATTACTGCAGAAGTTGGACCATTAAGGAGTAAGGGGAGTAGCTTACAATTGGTTCGCCTCTTACTTTAAGAACAGAAAGCAGATGGTAATCCTCCGCAATATTGAGAGTAGTAGTGATGTTTAGTCCCAATGGGCACTGTTAAGCGGGGCGCTCCCCAAGGGTCGGTGCTGGGGCCACTGCTGTTTCTTATTTGTATAAATGATATGCCTTCTAGTATTACAGGTGATTCAAAAATACTTCTGTTTGCTGATGACACCAGCTTGGTAGTGAAGGATCTTGTGTGTAATATTAAACATTATCAAATAATGTAGTTCATGAAATAAGTTCGTGGCTTGTGGAAAATAATTTGGTGCTAAATCACAGTAAGACTAAGTTTTTATAGTTTCTAACTCACAATTCAACAAGAACTGATCTTTTAATCAGACAGAATGGGCATATT
Organism: Schistocerca serialis cubense; assembly: GCF_023864345.2. Classification (NCBI taxonomy): domain Eukaryota; kingdom Metazoa; phylum Arthropoda; class Insecta; order Orthoptera; family Acrididae; genus Schistocerca; species Schistocerca serialis. The sequence goes on from NC_064646.1 coordinate 424,289,416, forward strand.
ATTAGCGAGACGCAGCAGTTCAAGTTCCCAGACGTTCGGATAGATGGTAAGCTGTTGTGGAAAGCCCATGTTCAGGATCTTGTTCAGAAATTAAATCCTGCTTTATTTACCATTAGAACAGTGACTTAGCGCAAAGTAACTAGTCTACTTCGCATATTTTCATACTCTTATGTCATATCGTATTATTTTTTGGGGTAATTCTTCTGATTCAAAAAGGGTATTTTTGGCTCAAAAACGGGCTGTTCGAGCAATATGTGGTGTAAGTTCGAGAACCTCTTGTCGACCCCTATTCAATAGTCTGGGAATTCTGGCATTGCCCAGACAGTATATATTTTCTTTAATGTCGTTTGTTGTAAGCAATATTAGCTTATTCCCAAGAGTAGGCAGCTTTCACTCAGTTAAAACTAGGCAGATATCAAATCTGCATGTGGAATGCACTTCCTTGACTCTTGTGCAGAAAGGAGTGCACTATTCTGCTGCATCCATTTTCAATAAGCTACCACAAGAACTCAAAAATCTTAGTAGTAGCCCAAACGCTTTTAAGTCTAAATTGAAGAGTTTCCTCATGGCTCATTCCTTCTATTCTGTCGATGAGCTCCTGGAAGAGCTGAAAAATTAAGCAAATTCCAGTGTTACATTGTTGGTTTTCTTTATTTAAACTTACGAATTATCGCCTTAATACGCTTCTTGTATTTCATTTTATCTGTTTCTATTATCGTGTTATAATTTCATGTATTTACTCGTTCCATGACCATGGAGACTTCTCCTTAATTTGGTCCCACGGAACAATAAATAAATAAAAATAAAAAAATAAATTTATTTACTGGCTATCAGTCTCACAACTAAGTCCTAAGTCAAATAGGGGAAATGAGTTCACTGTGACCAATTTCGAGGAACAAGCACATAAATTACCGGCAGTAGATTGGGTGAAATGCTAAGCATAGTGTGCGTATCTGTGTGCCATAAAATCGAAAAAACTTATTTACTGGCTCGCCTACGTTGGAAAAATCAGTCTCACACTTACGACGCGCGGATTGCAATCGTGCACTTGCCGTCTTCTTTGCATTACATTCCAATGACACTGATGTAACAATCGTCATAGTACTTCTAATAATAATATGTCAGGCCTCCATTTTCCCGGGCCTAGGGATAGCGTCTTAGATTATTAATTAAAAAGTTTTCGGTCCCAGATTCAAAACATGCCTTTGATTAACAGTCTGCATTTGCGGCCAAAGACTTTCGGCATTGAAGTCAACGTCGTTCTGCTCACGGCCTTGTCAAAGAGGACGGAGAAGCGGACAGAGGTTTAGGGCACTCTCTTCTCCTTGGGGTGGGTAACTACCCCTACAGGCTGAGATAGTAGCAATCATCAACGGCATGAGAATGCAGAAGGCAACTGAAATCACTGCATTAAAAAAAAATACATAACGTTTATCCATTGTACAATTGGCCTGTAATTAAAAACGTGTCATGGTGGTCTCTCGACTGGCAAAAGATTCCGCAATTGTACCCCACGCGGATCACAGGAGTGGACTGCCAATGGGGAGGTAACCATGAGAAAGAGATTGAATAATCAACGAAAGGATATCGTTCTACGAGTCGTGGGGTGGTGGAGGGGGGGGGGGTGGAATGTCAGAAGCTTGAACGTCGTACGGAAGCTATAAAATATGAAAACGGAAATGCAAAGGCTCACTGTGGATGTAGCAGGGGTCAGTGAAGTGAAATGGAAAGAAGACAAGGATCTGTCGTCTGATGAGTGTAGGGTAATAGCAACAGCAGCAGGAACTGGGATAACGAGAGAAGGATTCGTTATGAATAAGAAGGTAGGGCAGAGAGTGTGTTACCGTGAAGAGTTCAGATTTTCCTTATCAGAATCGACAGCAACCCAACACCGACAAAGATAGTTCTGGTATATATACCGACGTCGCAAGCTGAAGATGAAGAGACAGAGAAAGTATATGAGGACATTAAAAGAGAAAACAGTACGTAACGGGAACAGAAAATCTAATAGTCATGGGGGGAGGGGGGACTGAAATGCAGTTGTAGGAGATTATGGGCTTGAGACAAGGAACGAGAGAGGAGAAAGTTCAGTTGAGTACTGTAATAGATTTTAGCTCGTAACAGCGAATACTCTGTTCAGGAGTCACAAGAGGAGGAGGTGTACTTGGAAAAGGCCAGGTGTTACAGGAAGATTTCAGTTAGATTCTAAAATCAGCTACTCAATTTTAAGGCGTACCTAGGTGAAGATGTAGACTCGGATCACCATACAGTAGTGGTGAAGAGTAGGCTGAAGTTTAAGAGATTAGACAGGAAGAATCAATATGCAAAGAAGTGGTATACGGAAGTACTAAGGGACAACGAGACACGGTTAAAGTTCTATAAATCTATAGATACAGCAAGAGGGAGTAGCTCAGTGTGCAGTAAAATTGAATAGGGGTGGACACCGCTAAAAAGGTCAATCACGGAAGTTGGAAAGGAAAACATAGGTACGAAGAAGCCAACTGCGGAGAAGCCATCGGTAACAGAAGAAATACTTCAGTTGATCGATGAAAGAAGGAAGTACAAAAATGTTCAGAGAAATTCTGGAATACAGAACTATATGTTGCTGAGGAATAAAATGAATAGGTGCACGAAAAATGTGAAGAAATCGAAAAAGAAATGATTGTCGGAAGGAGTGACTTAGCACAAGGGAACCTTCGGTGAAATTAAAACGCAAGGGTGAGAACATTAAGCGTGTACCGGTAATTCCAGTGTTAAATGCAGTACATTGAAGCTCTCTATGAGGCGGAAGATTTGTCTGATGTGGTAGAAGAAACAGAAGGCAATTTAGAAGAGATAGGGGATCCAATAATAGAATTTGCTGCCTCTGAATAGCGGAGTCCCGGGTTCTGTTGCAGACTGGGTCTGGGATTTTCTCCGCCAGGGGACTGGCGGAGCAAGATATTGTTCAAGAACTGTCCTTTCGATTGTGTTCCACAAATGTTCTATGGGTTTCGTGTCGGGCTAACTGGTGCCAAATCATTCGCTCCAGTTGTCGACAATCTTCTTCAAAACAACTACAAACAATTGTCGTCTGGTGACATGGTGCACTGTCTTCCATGAACATTCCATTGTTGAGAACAAGAAGTACATGAATGGTTTCCACGTAAGCGGACATAACAGACAACCCAGTCCATTCCATGTAAATGCAGCGCAAAACATTATGGATTCACCACTAGCTTGTACATGCTTTGTTGACAACTTGGATCCAAGGCTTCGTGGGGCCTCCGTCACACTCAAAACGTGCCACCAGCTATTACCAACTGAAATCTGGACTCAACTATCAAGGCGTCCAATCGCGTCCAGTTTCTAGGGTCACAAACACAGGATGGGCACTGGCGTCTGCCGTCTGCCAAATTTCGCAGCACTGTCCTAGCGGATACGTTCGTCGTGCGTCCCAAACTGATTTCCGCGGTCATTTCACTCAGTGTGCCTTGTCTGTTACCACTGACATATCTACGCAAACGCCGTTGGTCTCGGTCTTAAAGTGAAGGCCGTCGGCCACTGTGTTGTCCGCAGTGAGAGGTAATGCCTCACATGTGGTACATTGTTGGCACTGTAGATCTCGGAATATTGAATTCCCAAACGATTTTCGTAATGGAATGGTCCGCACCTCTAGCTCCAACTACCATTCCGCGTTTGAAGTCTGTTGCTTCCCGTCTGGCGGCCAGAATCTTGTCGGAAACTTTATCACACGTATCGGCTGAGTATAAATGACAACTGCCCAATTACAAATTGTGTACATGGTACTACAATCCTCTGTATAAATGTATATCGCTGTTCCAAGACTTCTGTCATAAAATTTGCCCTCTAGAAGGAGCACCTGGTCTTAACAAGACCTTAATCCCAGAGCCGGCGTGGGCAAGCGCATGACCTACACAACTGAGTCCCTCACGTTGTAAGGCCCAGAAGTTGGTCGTACACCACTGCTGTAATGCCCTCGTATATAATTGTACGCACGAAATAATTTAGGGAGGTAAGCAAATTACTAATATATGAACAATTATGGAATTAAAGAATCCCACATGATTTTCAGCAAGCACAGGAATCGCCTGCAGGGTAAAGCGACCATTAAGAATTAAAATATACAGACGGAAATAGTCGCAACACCAATTTAGGAGTTGTACGGTGTAACATCACAAAAGGCGTCGTTACATGATTAAAAAAGTGAGTGATGTAACTAATTAATCTCAGCCCCAACAACCGCATGCCTGTTGAAGCAGTATGGATCTACACTTTTCTTTTTTTTCAATCTTATGTGCACGTCCTGCGTCATGATTTCCATTTTTCACCCTTCCTGAAACTGTGTGGTCAAGTGTGAATGATTTGAATGCAGTAGCAGACGAACCAGAGAAGTGGTGGGTTTCTTAATCTTCTACAAACCTAAACGGTGTCGTTGGAAGGCAGAGAGCAGGAACAGGAGGGCTTGGCCAAAGACGAGTAAAGCAAAACGTTTTCCAAGCAGAGGTTGGTCATGGGCCTCCCCCACCACCACGGGCGGTTCGGAGAGAGTTGCGCACGACGGTTACATGGGGAGTTGTTCTGAAGACAGGTAAGCGACCAGACGTTCTCTCAGGACATCTGTGTAGAACAAGGGACGAAAGGAACAGTTTGTTAATCTCAACAATTTCTTCTCCTAGCCATTTTTTGAATTACCATTTAGAATCTGGTTACAATTTTTGGTTCAGTTAATCAGTGTCATAATAGTGTGATGTCCGTTAGGGGGGACCACGCGGTCTATAGATTCAAAGCGCAGCCCAAGCCTTAAAAGTTATTGTCTGCATTATTATTTTATTTGTGCGGGAAATTTTAAATTATCAATAAAACTGTACCGAACGTATATTCGGCAAGATTAATCAATCTTTTTCCAAGCGCTTCACGCAAAGATATACAGCCACCAAAATCCTGCTCGATGCCAACCACGAGGTGCATACAATTCTTCCCACTAGTAAATGCTGTCGACATTTTGTTTGCCGTGTGAATTACTGCATTTGAATGTCTGTGTTACAAACTTAAGCGGTGACCACGTGCTCCCAGATCTTCCCACCCCACAGGACTCTACACATCAAGGCCAACGTGGCTTGTTGTTCTCGTATGACAAAGCCATAGGATTGTATAAAAATGTACCAGGTGTGTTTTGTCCAACTAGTAAATACAAAAAAGATTACTGTTAACATGCGAAGTATTAGTCAAAAGAAATATTTTATCATTTGAAGCTATTTCCGTGTGCGTTAATTTATTTTCAATACATCTGAAAATAGTGTCACATTTGTAGCACTGATGATTATGCTTCTAAAAATCCAAAGGGCTTGGCTCAAGTTTAGCTAACAGCACGTAGCATCCTCTGACTGCCCCATAGAATACCATAGCGTTATCCGTTGCAACCTTAATAAATTCAATCAGTGAAGGAATTGTTCCTAAAATTTAGATGGACCTAAATCTATTCAGAGAAGGTTACGTCGCCAAAGAAAAATAAGAGCGAATGTGGACAGGATATGCCATCATAGCAGGCTGCAACAAAAGAAATAATAATAATAATCAAAAGAAGCTCCTGCTAGTGAAAGTGAGTAATGCTCCGTAGACTGCCACTCAGTGAATAGTAAGAAAACCCGTGGTGAGTTACAACGAGATAAATGAAGGTTCGTAGGCGTGTTTCTACATCTGAGAGATGACGTCTGTTCATATTTCACGATAGTAGCATAAGAGCGGCACTAGTAGTGCTACTATGCGGAAGAAAATCAGGTTTGCTTTGAATACGTGCTGAAACCGTCATGAGCATTAGCTACCTTCGAGACTGGACGCAGTGAGCTGATGTCAGTCAAAATAACGAAGAAGACGCCATTATCAGCAGCTCAGTGAGTTTGAACAAGGTCATGCAATGGCGCTACGAGAAGCTGGATGACCCTTCCGTGACACTGCAGAAAGACTTGGCAATGTAGCCATTGTACAGGATTGCTAGCTGAGGTGGCCACGAGAAAGCATAGTCACAAGAAGATCGCGTCGCTGACGGCCACGTGGCACCACCGAGCGAGAGGCCTGTAGTGTGGTTCCCCTGACACCAAACCACCCCCATTTGCTACTTCTGTTGTATGAAGGGAGAGCTCATTGGAGGGCGGATTGTAAGTCTGTTTTGTTTTCTGATGAAAGCTGGTTCTGCCTCGGTGCCACTGATACCCGTGTGTTATTTAGAATGAGACCATGTGAACGCTTGCAACCATCCTGTCTGCGGCCTACTTCAGGAGGAGCACTCTCGTGGCTATCCCATGTGCCCTGACTGTAAAGCTGGTCGTGCTTTCATGAACAGTGGGCCAGGGGATGCTTTCCAGCAGGACAACTATGATCCATATATCGCTGTTGTAACACAACATGCTCTGCAGTGTGCCGACATGATGCCTTACCTTGCTCGATCATCAGGTCTCCAACCGAGGATGTATGAGACGTTAGCGACGGACACCTCCAGTGACATCGACACCCAGCGGTAACTGTCCAAGTATTTACCGACTCGGTGCAACATGCGTGAAACTCTGCTCCACAAACTGACAACAGACACCCGTACGACATCATGCGTATCGAGATTTTCACTCGACAGCGGAGTGTGCGCTGATATGAAACTTCCTGGCAAATTAAAACTGTGTGCCGGACCGAGACTCGAAATCTGGATCTTTGCCTTTCGTGGGCAAGTCCTCTACCATCTGAACTTCCCAAGCACGACTCACGTCCCATCCTCACAGCTTTCCTTCTGCCAGTATCTCGTCTCCTACCTTCTGCAAGGTTCGCAGGAGAACTTCTGTAAAGTTTGGAAGGTAGGAGACGACGTACTGGCAGAAGTAAAGCTGTGAGGACGGGGCGTGAGTCGTGCTTGGGTAGCTCAGTTGGTAGACCACTTGCCCGTGAAAAGCAAAGGTTCCGAGTTCGAGTCTTGGTCCGGCACACATTTTTAATCTGCCAGGAAGTTTCATATCACCGCGAAAGGCAAAGGCCCCGAGTTCGAGTCTCGGTCCGTCACACAGTTTTAATCTGCCAGGGAGATTCATCATGCGTATATGTTCGCATGCTTGTATTCTACATTCTGCCGGTTATACCGGGTACACAGGCCTGCGGCATAAAAATTGTTTCAAATTTATTAAGTGACTTTTATACTGTTTTCAATGATCATTTCGGGAAAAAAGTGAAAAAATTCCATCCCTTACAGTTATTTCACAAACTGCTTGTCTAGTTTTACCTTTTTCATATTTCAGCACTCTAGTCAGTTTGAATTTTGGTTTTTAGGATCTCCATAAATTGTTTTTACACTACATAGACGTAAAATAAAGAGCAATTAGGAGAAACCAGCAGTATTTTCCTGTCAGTGCCTGTCTGCCGCGCTGCCCCTTCCCCCACCATCACCAAGCAGTGAGCTACTGCTATTGTCCTTCAGTTCACAGTACCTCGTCACCCTGTGCTGTTCACGTATTGTTGTTACTGGCGCTTTAAAGTAGTGACTGTTTTCTTGCGTTCTGAAGTTGTTTTATGGACAATTGACAATGGCTATCAGAGGATGTATAAACTTGTCAGATTGCTTCTGCTACATCAGTGGTAACTATACCGTTAAAAATCAACAAAGAAACATTTTCAATTTCGTTGAAAATATACGCCACTCGCCATTAAAATTGCTACATCAAGAAGAAATGCAGATGATAAACGGGTATTCATTGGATAAATATATTGTACTAGAACTGACATGTGATTACATTTTCACGCAATTTGGGTGCATAGATCCTGAGAAATCAGTACCCAGAACAACCACCTCTGGCCGTAATAACGGCCTATACATTGAGTCAAACAGAGCTTGGATGGTGTGTGCAGCTACAGCTGCCCTTGCAGCTTCAACACGATACCACAGTTCATCAAGAGTAGCGACTGGCGTATTGTGACGAGCCAGTTGCTCAGCCACCATTGAACAGACGTTTTCAGTTGGTGAGAGATCTGGAGAATGTGTTGGCCAGGGCAGCAGTCGAACATTTTCTGTATCCAGAAAGGCCCATACAGGACCTGCAACATGCGGTCGTGCATTATCCTGCTGAAATGTAGGCTTTCGCAGGGATCTAATGAAGCATAGAGCCACGAGTCGTAACACATCTGAAATGTAACGTCCACTGTTCAAAGTGCCGTCAATGCGAACAAGAGGTGACCGAGACGTGTAACCAATGGCACCCCATACCATCACTCTTGGTGATACGCCAGCATGGCGATGACGGATACTCGCTTCTAATGTGCGCTCACTGCGATGTCGCCAAACACGGATGCGACCATCATGATGCTGTAAACAGAACGTGGATTCATCCGAAAAAATGACGTTTTCCCATACGTGCACCCAGGTTCGTCGTTGAGTACACCATCGCAGGCGCTCCTGTCTGTGATGCAGCGTCAATGGCAATTGCAGCCATGGACTCCGAACTGATAGTCCATGCTGCTGCAAACGTTGTCGAACTGTTCGTGCAGATGGGTTGTTGTCTTGCAAAGGTCCCCATCTGTTGGCTCAGGGATCGAGACGTGGCGGCACGATCCGTTACAGCCATGCGGATAAGATGCCTGTCATCTCGACTGCTAGTGATACGAGGCCGTTGGGATCCAGCACGGCTTTCCGTATTATCCTCCTGAACCCATCGATTCCATATTCTGCTAACAGTCATTGGATCTCGACCAACGCGAGCAGCAATGTCGCGATACGATAAATCGCAATCGCGATAGGCTACAATCCGACCTTTATCAAAGTCGGAAACGTGATGGTACGCGTTTCTCCTCCTTACACGAGGCATCACAACAACGTCTCATCTGGTAACGCCGGTCAACTGCTGTTTGTGTATGAGAAATTGGTTGGAAACTTTCCTCATGTCAGCAAGTTGTAGGTGTCGCCACCGGCGCCAACCTTGTGTGAATGCTCTGAAAAGCTAATCATCTGCATTTCACAGAATCTTCTTCCTGTCGGTTAAATTTCGCGTCTGTACCACGTCATCTCCGTGGTGTAGCAATTTTAATGGCCAGTAGTGTATTTCGCCTAGACTGGTATAAATTTAGGCAATCAATATAAGCCTTGGGCCTCACACAAAGTTTATTCAGTGTGTGTCAAAGAACTGAGGCACTGGTTTCAACGTAAAAAGCAGTCCTTACGTTTTGGAATACGAATGGTTTGGAGGGAGTCCAAAAATCATAGTGATGACTGCTATTTTTGTTATTGCAACGTACGAGGTTTCAATTTGAAAAACAAAAAGGATATTTCTTACCCTAACATTCGATCAGCCATTCGCCCTGTTCCTCATGGACCTGAAGTTCCTGTAATCTCTCCTCCAGATTCTCTGGATGATGCAGATGATCACAAGCCATTGGCTCAGCCAGGCCATAGTGAAGAAGACAGACATTGTTACGATCCTGTCACAACCGATGCCATTCCATTCTCACAATCTGAACTGAACTATTTAGTTAGAGACCTAGACCTTTCTAAGGAATCGGCATAGGTTTTAGGAACTAGATTGAAAGTTAAACGTATGTTGGATCCTGGTACATCCTCTTCTTGGTATCGATCGAGGGAAAGGAGTTTGTATCTTTCTTCTCTCAAGAAGGTGACTTGGTGTTTTGCAGTGATGTTCCTGGATTCATGGCACGTTTCAAAATAGAATATGCTCCTGATGAGTGAGATTTTTATTGATTCTTCAAAAAGAAGCCTTAAAGCAGTACGCTTCTATACCAGTTGGACACTCGGTTCACGAAAACCTTGAACTGGTTTTAAGCAAACTCTGCTATTCAGACCACAAATACACACTATGTCGTGATTTAAAAGTGATTAAAATGCTGCTTGGTCAAAAAAGTTGCTATACAAAGTTCTCTTGCTTTCTCCGTGAATGGGACAGTAGAAATAGAAAGCAACACTACATAAAAAAAAAGCTTGGCCCTTGAGAAAAACCTTACAGGTAGGGGTTAAAAATGTTGAGGCTAATGAAACAATTTGTTAAGGCATTGCCTAAAAAGGGGAGTGTTTCAGATATGTTTGTGGACAGTTTCCTGGTTTATCCGAGGCAATGCTAAAGGAAGGGATCTTTGTCGGACCAGACATTAGAAAACTAATGACAGATCCCAACTTTGTGGCCAGAATGGAAACAAAAGAGAAGGCAGCATGGACATCTTTTAAATGAGTTGTTACCGGTTTCCTTGGAAACAAAAGAGATCCAAAATACAAGACAATCGTGACAGACATGCTCGACAATTTTAAGAAGCTGGGCTGTAACATGAGCATTAAAGTTCATTTTCTCCACTCACATGTCGACTACTTCCCAGCAGACCTTGGTGATGTAAGTTAAGAGCAGGGAGAAAGATTCCACCAAAACATCAAATAAATGGAACGAAGATATCAAGGAAGATGGAACGCCCACATTATAGTGGATTACTGCTGGATGATAAAAAGAAATGATCCTCAACGTGTCCACAGCCGGTAAAGCAGTGAAATAAGCTTCCACAGAAAGCGAAAGCGTTATTATAAGTATTTATGAGCTTAAAGGGAAATGGAATTGTACTGGAAATGTAGTTTAGAACATGATTTATAAATAAAATAAAATTGACCTGTGATCTTGCAGCGTCAATCACTTATATATGTTACCGAAACAAATGTATTCCCGAAATTTCATAACTCTGCATTGCCTGGAGTTCAACATTACACGGAAGTAAAACATGAGCTATGGGAAAACGTCTAAGAAAGAGCATAAAAGTGTTTGATTGTGATGTGACAGGATAATGCTGAAAACTAGGTGAATTGATATGATGAGACTCTCACAACTGGCGATGAAAGGGACATGTGGAAAATAGGGAACGGGATAGGGTGCAACGTAACGCCACCCTTGTGTCACTGCTGCTCTTGGCGATGGATTTAATGATAATTAAAACCATGTATCTCTTAGGGACGTTCAGTAAGTAATGCAGGACACTTTCTTTCTGAAAGTAGGTTCGCTTTGTTCAGAAATCTAATACACGTTATTGTTCCCCACTCTTTCGGCTATAAAACACTATTTTTCAACATAATCTCCTTTCAGTGTGACGGCCTTACGCTAACTTATTGGCAGGGCTGTATACCCACATGGTACCACTCTACTGGTGGACATCGGAGATTCCATCAGTAACCTCCTTATCATCTACGTACTGCTTGCTACTCGTGAAGTGCATCGTTTGCTGGACCATACAGATGGAAGTCAGGAGGTTCGAGATCCGGGCTGTAGGAGAGATGAAAAAAAACAGTCCAACGAAGTTTTGTGTGCTCGTCTCATGTGCGCAGATTTTGGGAGCCTTGCGTTGTCATGGAGAAGGGGAAGTTCGTTTGTATTTTGTGGCGACAAACAAATTTCTTCTGTTTCCTGAGCGTAGCAAAGCACACTTCCGAGTTGATCGTTTCACCGGGAGGGAGGACATCAAACAGAATAACCCCTTCGGAGACCCAGAAGACCGTCACCATGACTTTATCAGCTGAGGGTGCTGTTTTTGACTCTTTCCTCGAAGAAAAGGAGGTGTGGCACCACTCAATGAATAGCCGGTTCGTTTCCAGTTCGAAGTGAAGAACCCATGTTTCATCGTCTGTGACGATGTTCGACAAACAGCTGACACAATCAGCTTCTAAACGCGCAGACATTTCCCCACAGATGATCCTTCGTTGCTCCTTATAGTTTTCTGTTAGGCGGCGGGAAACCGAGCAGGATACATCTTTGAATACTTCGACAGGTGAACGAGCAAATCAACAGTACAAACAGACGCGTTCAGTTGAGCAGCTGGGTGTTTGAGTACGATCCGTCCATGACCTCGTCTGAGAGTCTCAACATGTGCCAACACTGCAAGGGCACAGCTGTGTGCGGCCGACCGGCACTTGGTAAATCGGAGAGATTTGAGCCATCTTGTTGCGATGATAACAGGCGTCTCGTCCAGCGACTCACCGTGCTTTTGCTGACTGCCAGGTCTCTGCAAGCGCCTCTGGTTTCCGCGAAAAGAAAGCTCTCTGCCTGGAACACGTAAGAGCCATTCTGAAGGCTACGTATACCCCTGCCACCTGCGGGAACTTGATCAAACTACAGGGACTGAAGTGGGAATATTCAAAGACGTCCTATAACAAATTCCGTATCTTTTCATCCGTAATCGCCCGAAAGAAGTGTTGCATTACGTACTGAACGCCCTTCGTATAATACATATAGGCTGCAGAACAAATTTTCTATTGTCAGGCTTGATGAACACTGCCCACTGCCAGACTGAGTCTCTGTGAATACATTGCGGTCACTTTGTAGGTAATGAGGAATAGAGACCGCAAATGAGGCACTCCATTTACATAAGCGGCTTTGACGAAGGCCAGAATATTATTTTAATGGACACGGAATATGAAATTGTGCGTCAAGCCTTTTCGGATGAATCACAATTCTTTTTACACCAGGTGTGGGGTGTGACCGGATACGCCGTCATCCAGACTTACTAAGTTATACGGGACATTCACTTGAGCTATCAATGCACCTGTGATAACAGCAAAGACGTCGTGACTACTGAGGCCTACGTTCCCAGCGGATTATGGAAGGATGGGAAAGGAAGTCGGCCATCGCAGAATTTGCCAGAAGTGATTTAGTAAATCACGGAAAACGTAAATAAGGATGGCCACACCAGTGTGCTAACCACTGCACCACCTCGCTCGGTGATTACGTTACTGCTTGCTTCGTGCTTAATACGTTCCCCAATGGCATTTCCCAGCGGACTATATCCGTGTCACAAGGCAAGAATAGTTCTAAAGTGGTTTGAGGAGCATGATAGCGAATTCATGTTGATGTTTTGGCCACCCTAAGCCCGATGGAACACAACCCGGGCCCTATCGGGCCCCTGCTTCGCGCCCACAAATCACCACCTGAGAAATGTTTAATCTGTGTAGACATCTGGAACCACATTCCGCAGGAAACGTAACAAATTCTTGCAATTTATGTTTCCAGTTAACATTTTTGCTACTATCGAATTGCAGACGCCGAATCACACTCTCGTCTTCTTTAACGCTTTCTTTCTTTTTAACGCTTTCTTTCTTTTAATATTTTTTAATGTCATAGTTCTGCCACTTTGGCTATCATATTTTCTTTATATTCTGTCTACTTCAGTACTAGCCATTTGCAAGCCTCAGGAATACATACCATATGCTAAATAAAAAATCGTTAAAATATGTAACAAACGTTGCAAGATACCAGACTCCAATCAAATGATGTGCTGCAGCGATTGAGGCACTGGACTCGCATTCGGTGGAAGGATGGTTCAGATCTGCGTCCGGTAAGCCTGAATTATACTGGGGTTGGAACTTAAATAGTGGCAACTATTTATTCACAAACGACGCAAAAGATTTACATGTTTGCACCTGTTACTGACCTTCAAAATAGTCACCAGCGTCGTGTAGAACCAGTTGCCAGCGATGTGGAAGGCATAGTTAGCAGAGTCTGTTCTGTTTATGGTGCGAATGGAGTGAAGTTATGGTGATTCTCGTGTACGACTGCGATGGTGTTATCCTAACGCATTACGTTCCTACACGGCATATCGTCAGTGCACAGTATTACTGTCCGTATTTGGAGCATCACCTGCGACGAGCTTTGCGAAAGAAGTGGTGACATTTTCTTCGCAACCCGCCCATCAATTTGCACGACAATCCGCGGGCGCATACAGCGCAAGCTGTGGCTACTCTGTTCGGTCAATGGGAATGGGAAGTACTGTACCATCCACCATACTCCCCGGACTTAAGTCCTTGTGACTTTGATTGGATTCCGAAGATGAGGGAACCACTTCGTGGCATTCGCTTCAGAACTGTTCCAGACATTCGACAGGCAGTAGACCGCTCCATTCGCACCATCAACAGAACAGGCTCTGCTCATGGTATACTACGCCTTCCACATTGCTGGCAACGTGTTCTACACAAAGCTGGTGACTACACTGAAGGACAGTAACTGGGGCAAACATGTAACTCTGTTGTAACGGTTGTGAATAAATAGTTGCCACTATTTAAGTTCCGACTTTCGCATTTGTTACATGAAATGTATTCGCTGTTGCGAATATGGACAGACATTAGCTGTTTAATGGAATGACGACAGTGAAAATCTGTGCCCGACTGGGCCTCGAACCAAAATTTCCCGTTTATCGCTAGCGGTCGCCTTACAATTAGGCTGTTCCAGTGCGACTCACGACCGAGCTCTAGCTTCCATATGCCGTCAACCATGTATTTACAACCTGCCCTCGAACATCCGTTATGTATATTCCCGTACAAGTGGGACATTTTACTTGAAAATACAAGTGAACATTGCATCGTAATCTGGAATAGTAAAGACACTGCACTAACGTATGTTTGTTTACGTTTACCCTTCAATGACTTAAGATGAATACCGGTATGATACCTTTTAAATGTCTGCAGAGATCTCGTCACCAAAAGGGTGTTTGACATTTGTTTTACCGTCGTTTCTGTTTGCGTAAGTTGCACAGCACAGTCGTGGAATGGTTTCGTCAAATTCGCCCGGATGCAGTCAGCTAGCTGCGCGGCGGCGTTGGGAGTGTTGCATAGCAACGCAGGGACAGGATACCTGTTTTGCATGTCGGTTTCGTTCATGTGACAGCCGACGTAGAGTCAAGGTGATTAGATCTTGTTGGATGTTCATGTGAAAGCCGACCCAGAGTCAAGATGATTGGATCCTGGTGGACAAGGAAATCGTCATTCGCTCTGCAAGGACAGGTAAAGTGGTGACGTTAAGGTATTAATTATGAGGCTATGTCCCAATTCCTGGGTTGAATGAAAACTTCCCCACAAGTATAACGGCTTGCCAAAACTTTTCTAATTCGACCAGTAACATTGTATGGGGGAAGACATTTCCCGTTAGTTGCTGCTGATCATTAGCTGCAAAAGTCTTCCTCCTTGGCTGTAGTACTTCTTCTTCTTCGAGTAGCCTTTTTTCTTAAAAGCCGACTGTGAAGATTTTGGCATAAATTTCATGTCCACTATAAAAATAGAAGAATTCCTTAGATGTATAGAAGACATACATCTTTCATTGACAACAGACAATGCGTATAAAATTCCGTGGAGTCGTAGCTGAGCCTATATTTCAACACTGGTTTCGACCAACAGTTAAGGCCGTAGTTACGCAAAGTGCTGAAAAATGTTGAGACTGAAATAAATAACCGCCATAATAATTAAAATAAAAATGAAGAGGGAGTCTAATTATAGAAAATATGGATGCCACCGACTTTGCAAAAAGAAGAATTCTAAGAATCGATTACTTGTAACCAAGAAAGATGTCACTTATCACCCAGAAACCTAAGCATTTGGTATCATTTCACGGTTGTAGCGCTTCCTACACA